>NW_009599637.1:0-9459 GCF_000690535.1 Cariama cristata | reverse complement strand
AATGCCGTGAAACATATTGTCTTGAACACAATTACTTTAAATTGTTTTTCTGCATGCCACGCAACAGAATTAAGCACCTTGCATTCACCCAGAGCACTTCCTATGCTTTGCTGTTATAGTTGCTTGCGTGGCAAGAACTGATCAACCCATGTGCTCCTTCCCCAATGCTGAACTCAGCAAATGGTCTGTGCAGAACTCCAGCAGGTGGGCCTAATCTCCTCTCATGATGCACGTTATCTTACGGACCATTTTATAGCTTGTGCTTGCTCAGTTTGTGCCTTAATAGAGACACTAATAAATAGACTATCTGTGTAGTTCAGCTCTTCATAAAGGTGAAAGTTGTCATGCAAAACAAATAAATAAATAAAAAGAAGATGAGGCCAAATGCCTTGATTTCAGTGAGACCATTGGAGCTTTATGCCTGCTGATGTATACCTTTTTTCTACAGCAACCTCAAGTAAAGAATGGTATATATTCTTATAAAAATAAAGAATGCTAGTTTATATTTAGATATAAAACAAAGAGCTTTGGAAGATAGTGGCAGCTAACAAAAAATAAAACAGGAATATAAGAGAAAAATGTGCAGGCATCAGCTTTAGAGAATCTCACCTCAGATATGCCAAGCAAACAACAACAAGATTATTCAAATTTGCATGCATCTCTGTCACTCAGAATATTTTAAAGTATTTAAAGCAATCTTCTCCTGTTTGAAAACAGAACAAAGCAATGTGAATAAGTTCCTGCACATTCCAAACACTATTGTTTGAAATAATGTCTTCGAGAATACAGCAAAAATGGATTAGGCATCTCTTAATTAAGGCAAACTCTGAGTGAAATTATGTTTTGACTCTGGGTTTTGTGATAGCAGGGCTGTGGGCCAGAATAGAGGTTTGGGGGTTTAGTAGTTCTGACAGCTCTCTAGTAGCTACTGTAAGCTCTGATTCATTCTGCTTTGCTACTAGTAGGGATGTACTTGCATCACTTGATGTTAAAAAAATAGTCCTATAATTGGCAGCATCAATTGTCTGGGGACTGAGAGGGAGGAATTTTAAATACATCTCTTCAACCTAAAAGGATACTCAATGTTTATTCAGTTTTAACAGAGATACGCTTACAGGAGCTTTTATTTGAATGTTGTGGAATATTAATCTTTTTTTATATACTTATTTTTGGGGGTTCAGAATGCATTCAAGGTATGAGCTAAAAGCTCGCAGCCTTGGTTGCCATCATGTATTCTGCTTTTGTGGTGTGTGGGAAGTTTCTGGGAGGCTGGGCTGAACACTCTCTAGATTGCTGTAGACCTCCTTAATATTTGATTCTGTACAGGTATGTCTCTTGATTTCAAAAAGGGCAATAATTTTGTTCATTTTTAACCCCTAGACTTACCCAGTCTGGTGTCTTAAAGTGCAAGGACACACCCAGGGAAAAGTCTTTGGGTCTTTCTGAAAAGCCTTATCCATACTACGTGGTTGAGAGAAACAGCATTTATCGTAAAACAGCTTCTTGAGTGCTCCTCGCTGTGCTGTGTGGCTGCGGCAGGAGTAGGAGAGAGGAGCTGGCATCCTTTCCCTTTCTCCCAACTGTCAAAATCCTCCTACATCCTTGTGTTTTCACCAGAACTTTCTACCACATACTCACGCATCACTCGGCCTCTGCAGCTTATGTCCTTCTGTGTATTATGGAGTTTTCTTGGCTTACTAAGTCTTTTAATGTTTGAAGCAGAAGTATGAGCTTTTCTACCTTTCTAGAACAATTTTGACAGCTGTAAAATTCTATCGACTGCGAGAATACAAATATAATCCGACAATCTCTGTGTGCGTAGAGAGAGAAAAAATATAGGCCTGTTTAAATACCAAAATCTTTGGTAAAATGATGTGAAGGAACAGTTCAAAGCAAAAAAAAAGTCAAATACTATAGAATAAAAGGCTTTTCAACCTTTAATCCTGTAACTGTATCTCTATATTTCAGTTGACACACAGTAGTGTATTGCTACGTAGCGGTGTAACTCAAGAATCAGGTGATTTCATCAGAAAAGCAATCTTTCATTTCTTTATTTTAAAGATTTTTAATTTCTTTATTTCAATTTTTTCATTTTATACTCTGAAGGAAAATAAAGAAATGTGGAAACGTGAAGAAAAATGTTTTAAAATCAAGAAGGTTGCACGTTTTATTATTAGATTCCTCTTTTACTCTTTCCTGATGGATATATTTCTATATTTCTTCTAAACTCAGAATTATACCTAGAAAAAGTTGAATAAAGTGCATCTACATATATCAGCTTTGAAAAAGATTAGGACTGATTAGGAAACTGTTCATATATATCAGATTTTTAAGTCCTCCTTCTTGACAGGTTAAAAAGCTAGAGTCCTTGTTTTCTTCTTTTTCCCAGAGTTTGCAATTGAAACTGTATTGGTCAAATAGGGAGGTAAAGGTAACAAGAGAAGAAGAAATGTCAGAAATTATAATTATTAGATTACTAGATTCCCTTGTACACCTGTGTGGACACGGATGCTGACATTATGCTCATCAGCCCACTACACCCAACAACCAGTCAGGAGTCTGTCGTCTTGTAATAGCTGTTGACTAAGCTGCACCAGCCCCATCATGGAAGGGGCAGAAATGACCCAAAGGCAGATAAGTTGACAGAATGACTCAGAAAATCTTGCCTTTGTTTCATTAGTCCCTGAAAATTATCTCTGTACTTGAAAATGGTCAGTGTTAGTTTAAGTCCATTGTTTGCTCTGAATTTGAACCAAGCATAATTTGAATGGGTTATTTGCTGGTAAATACCAATCTTCCAGGCCCAGCCTTGCCAGTTATTCTTCGAGGAGTTACACAAGTCTGTGTGTTTTCAGGACACCCAGTTTTGAAACATTGGCTGCATTAAAACTTGTCTTGCCTATTATTGGGTTAGTTAAACGCACTATGTAAACCTTAAGTTTTTAATTACCGTGTGTTTAACATGATAGCTGTATAATCAGTTTTGTCAACAACTTCCTAGTGAAATTTGGCCTGTAGATCTTGGATCGTAGCAGTCAATGCCATGAAACTTAAAATTTGTCGTGTTTCATCAGGGTACAGAATTCTTCCATTGTTTCACCTCAAACTTGCACACTCTAAAGCAAAACAGTGCTTTTTTGCAGAAATGCCATGAAAAAACATTCTCAGTGAGAAGGTTCACTTGGCGAGGGTAAAGTTTTTCTCACTGTCGAATTATCTACAGAAGATTTCACTGTTTATCAGTTTGTGCGGGATTCCAAATTCAACTTGTCTGTTCTGGAGTTTTATTTTGCTGCCAATCATTCTGGCACTTGTTATGTGCTGCAGAATATCAGCCTGCAGATCATTTATGAGGTCTTCTCCTGTGAGCAGTGCCTCCAGTATTTGCTATTTGCAGTCTATGATTAGCATGCTAAATCATATGATAATTTTCTGTGATTTAAATTTATATAAAAGCGAAAGATTGGACACAGTGTCTCTTCCCTGGAAAAATATATATCAATACCTCTTATTGGCTTGGATAGGAATAAAATTAGGTTGATCAACTACTGTCTGTATCATTGAAAAACTATAATGGCAATAAACTGATTTGGGAAAGGATCTTCTGTGAGCTCTACTTTTACCTGTAGTACTATAGAGAATTACTGTGCAGGTGCCTAATATAAAATAAGAATGAACAGAACTCTTAGGGTTTCTATTTTGTTGTCTAATTTTGCTGGTTTTATTAATTTATTGTTTTTAATATTTTGTGGAAGACTCAATCATGTCTTAGGACTGTCTGAATACCAAACAAAATGATGGTCCACACCCTTAAAGTCTGACCGCACGTCAGGAAATTGCCCCATCAGAGATGAAAGAAGAGGCAAAGCTGATGAGTATGATAGGTAGTACGTTAACAATCTACCTATTATCAAAATTTGTGATGGCTTCAGAACAAGGAAAAATTTTATGAAAAGACATGAAGGAGAATAATAAGGTAGTTTACAAGGAAATCTTCCAAAATCTTCCAAAATCTTCCAAAATCTGAAAAGCGAAACAGAGAGAAAAGAAACAGGTGTTTTTAAACATAGTAAGTGGATGGAGGCTTGGCTTATCAACTAATCAGTGGCAGCAGTCAGTCTTTATGGCTGATGAGACAGAAGTAGTCTTGATATTTGAGGCTGATATTTGAGTCAACAGTGAAGGAAAGGCAACAAGTGGGATGGAGTGAAATGGATGCCCCTGAAAAACTCACTGGAAACAAAGATTCTTGCAACAGGATTATGCAGAGAGATAACAGAGCAAGATCTCACGCATCCAGACCAGAAAAAAGGATGGTACTGTGATTGAGACTTCAGATGACAGAGACTTTTTGTAGTTTTTATATGCACGTGCAAGTGGAAAGGTAAAAAATACTAAGATGTTATGCAGTGAAAATCTACAAGGTTAAAGCTAAGTAAGTACTTAGGTATTTGCAGGATACTCTCTAATTTAGTATTGTCATTAATGATTTCAAAGAACTAAGTGACATGTCAATGAAATTCATAGATAACGAAAGTTGACAGGAGTTACAAACATGTTTAGGAGAGAGAAAGTACCCAAGGACTGGGAGAAAATATGTAAATGAAAATGTGGTAAAGAAGAATTGCTTAAAAAGTGCTGGGGTATTAGAAAAAAAGGCCTACAATCATTAAAAATTGAATCTCTTTAAGTCAAGGTGTGTGACAGAGTGTGGAAAAGATTCAAAGGTCTAATTTGAGAATTTGTTACAGATTGCCAGTGTTAGGCTATAAAAAAATCGGTGTAATATTGTTAGTATTACAGGAATAAATGTCCTTTGGGATATTTGAAGTTGCCCGATTAAACAACAATTGCTGTAAATTGTAATAGGTTTTACATATTTTTACACCACATAATCAATCTAGCAACAAAAAAGTACTTTATATTTTACATTGACAAGTCATTGTATAAGACTTGTTGCTTAAAAACAAGCATGCATGTGAGTGTTCCTAAAATGGATCAGTTTGGTGAATTACTTAAAGAATATATAAAATCTATATAAGATTCTTAATTTTAGAAGAGAAAAATGTGAATAATTATGTAGACTATCTAGTGAAACTAAGTGGAGTGAACAGTTCCAGAATTTAAAAATTAAGTAAGACTTAGAATTTCCTTAAGCATGAATGCAAAAGATACTTGAGCTAAGGGAAAATAATTCGTGAGGAATAGTTCAAGTTCACAATAAATAAATAAATAGCTCTTTTTTAAAAAAAAGGAAAGGAATTGAGTGTAAGCAGATAACTTTTTTTTAACTAGTCAATATGAAAGCTACATATTAGAATTCAGCACACGCTAGGAATGTGAGAATTGCCAAATATCAAGCCAAGCTACATCATACAAAAAGTAATCAAAACAAGAGGTCATTAGCCATGCAAAATTGAGAATGAAAAAGGAAGAAAAAGGCTCTTTATTCTAGGAACAGGCAGATGTTAAAAATGGCTTATTTACCTCCAATTCTAAATGAAAATCTTGATAAAACTTTCAATGTAGGCAATGGTGTGGAATATGGAGAAAATTATGAAAATGAGGGCATGGAAGTGTGACTTACTTCTTCACAAGAGACAAAAAGCTTAAAAAATCCTATATGATCCAGGTGGGGGAGATTAGATATTCATAAATCCAGAATTCTGAAAGAATCATATTTGAAACCACAGGTCTATTCAATCAACCTATCCCTGATCAGCCTTTCCCAGCTGATACCATATACTCACAGAACAATGGTAAAGTCTGCACTTAAAATTTAGAGGGAGACATTAGGTGATTTGGGATAATGGGTTCATCTGGCCTTGATAGCATGCAAAGTTTTGGAACAAATTTCAGTTGAAATTATAATGAAATGTATGAAGGCAATAAGAAATGGGACAAAACACAACATGTTTTTAACTACAATTTTTCTTTGATAAATAATTTTCTAGGCAAATGACATGGAGTAAAGCTCATCTATTTGGACTTCAGTTAAATATTTGATTCAGTGCCAAAGAGTAAATTAAAAATAGGATTACTACAAGAATTTTAATGTGCTGCAAGAAAATGACTAAAGGGGAGAAAACTGTGTGAGATACTGAAACAGATAAGATAAACTGCAGGGGAAGGGAGTTTTTATGTGAGAGTTTTAGCATTGGTTTGTAATGATCCTCATTTAATATTTTCCTGAATGACCTTAGTCCAAAAGGTAGGAGGATGTCATTGGTATTTGTATATGGTACATGCTTAGAAGGAATTTATCAGTTCAAAGGAAAACTGCCATAGGAAAAGAAAAGAACTAAAAAAATTTGAAGACTTAAATAATAAGAACAGGAACATGGAATTAATTTCATTAGTGCAGTGGATAGTCATAGATTTAGGGACTGCTGTGAATTTGTACAATGAACTGGGAGATATTCAGTAGGTGAAAAGGAAAAAGAGTTGGGTGTATTAGATGACTGAATCATCAAACTCATTCAAATGTGAAGAAAGCAAACTCAGTGGAGGGCTTGGCTCCGAAAATGAAAAAATGCTAATGTTGTTGTGTAAGGACGTATTAAGACCTCCTCTGAAAAGCTTTGTAAAATTGAGGTTACTAAGTCTAAATAAAAATTAATTCACAGTGTAACTGGTGAATGAAAGCATCCCAAAAGAATCAAGCAGGGGAAGAACGTAACGTAGTAGAGGATACCAAGAAGCTAAAAAAAACTAAAGCTGAAAGCAGATATGATTGTCTCCTGTAAATCCACCACAAGGATAAATACAGGAAGGAAGAAAAATATGAAGTTAGAAAGTAGTTATACCAAGAGAATTAATTGGATATAAACTGTCAGTTAATTATTTTAAGCTGGAAATTAGAAGATTTCTAACCACGACAGCTTTGTGTTTAAAGCTTTCCATCAGAAACAGAAAAAAAAAGAAACTAACTGCTTTTAAGATAGTACATATTTACTTCACAAAATAAATTACATGGAGTGGCACTATATTAAAGTCAGTGAGCCGTAAATTCTTTTTCAATCCAATGTTCCTTTCATAACCAAAGGGAAACATGATACAAGTATCTGAAAGATGTTTCATTTTCCCTTTCCATTATTGTTTTTAATGTGGTGCATAGTGATAGCATTACTGTAAGAGTGCGGGAATATAGTATCAAAAAGGATAAAATTCCTCTATTCCTTTTGGCTTTGAGATAGCTCTTTAAGAAAGTGATGGTAGCTTCATCTCTTGGGACTTTTAAAACCAGATTCAACACACTACTGAAGAAAAATACCGTAGGGAACAAGCTGACAGTGAAAGGAAGAGGCTTAATAAGCAGTTTTTCCCCTCCCTGCTTCCTGGAGGGCCAGCCCTTCTGCCGTTCTTTGCTCTGGTGTGGCGGCTCCAGGTCTGTGCACGGCTTTACTGCCCTTCTGAATGCAGCGATTAGTTAAGTAGCTAGCGCAAATGTTCAGTACCTATTTTCAGATTTAAGTCATTTTCTATTGCACTTTTTTCTTTTAATTACAACAACCGCTGGCCCGTAAATTGTGCATACCCTTTGATTGTTAATGGGAGATTTAATTTTCTGGTTGAATATTCTGTTGAATATTCATTCTGATTGAATATTTGACTCAAAGAAAATAGCAGTTTCTGGAAACTAATAGCTTACATCCAAGAACTACTGAGAAAAATATAGAACTACAGAAGTCTTGTCTTTCTTTTTTTTTCACTGTGAAACGAAAAAATGGACAAACTTGTCCGTGAAAAATAAGTACATTCAATTTTCTGTGAGAAACTTCGCTTGCAAATGAAAGCAAAGCATCTTCTAAGACTTTTCTGAACATAATCAGCATTACTTTGAGAGTAGAGTAGAAAAATCTCCAGACTGTCACATCAGAAATATCTGCTTTTACTCCCACAGAGAAAACCGTATTTAAACGACAAAATGTACCACGACTGTAGACTTCTGGAGTCATTGTCTTTTAGGTAGAGCTAAAGATTCACATGTTATGACCTGCAAGCAGACCATTCAACATTCACAGAGTCTTTTAGACTTAATGGTGTTTCATCGGAAGCCAAGTCATCCATATGTACATTTTAGCTTTCAGAAACATTTATACTGTGGGGAGCCATTCTGCACTGGGATAGGAAAGAAAATAAATGGTAAACTAACAATATTTCTTATCATCAGCCTCTTTTCTCGAATTTGTACAAAACCTTTAGCCCATTGGCTCAAGATTTTACAATACATCTTTTTTATACTTGAATAGATTAACCAAGTTAACAATTTACACTAGGGTGGTTGAATTCTCACTTTGAAGGTTCAATTTTGAAAAAGAAAATAAATTCTTTGTGAACTTTTGTTAACACTGGGAGGGGGGGAAGAAGAAAATTTTGCTTCCTAGGTTGAGCACTGAAACCACTGAAATTGCCCAGTTTAATACTCCAGATGTGTTTGTGAATTACTAATCTGGCATAAAATAAAAGCAAAATTCAACTCTTGCTTTTACTGCACCTGTTACAAAGGCAATATTCCTTCCTAGCTTGAAGAGAGTGTTACAGTTTTAAGAAAATTCTTACTCTTTTCTTTAGAGAGGTGTAATATCACAATGCTAATTTTTACGTTCTTTACAGAGCACTGAGGAGTTTATTGAGGTCAACAGGAAATAGTAGAGTTGCTATTATTTAAGGACACCATTTTCATAAGACTGAGTTGCTAGGCAAAGTATTGTTAGGTGTACTATAAATTTAACAATAACATATTATTACATGTGTAAATGGCCTAGGAAAACTCCATTTAATAAGTACATCTTGTTAGTTGACACACAATTATGTTAATGCAATAGAATTGGAGAGTAATTTAAATGTAATTATCGTTTTGAGGCTTAAAAGATAAATCATACAGAACATGGAACTTGTTCTTATAGAGTATGTCTGAAATACTGTTTTACCTTTGAAATTCATTTTTTTCAAATGGAATAGAATAAGAGTGATTTGTAAATCAAAATACAATCATGCTGCTCAGTGCTTCGATTCAGTTCCAAGTTTAGACTTGTACAATTAAGACAATCAGAAAACATATCCATAACTGAGGTTCAGAATAATCATATGTGTATCATGGCTTCAGTTTTTCTGTTTTACTAATGTATAACCTAATAATAAATAATTTACCTGCATTTGTAACCCTACGTTACATTTCTTAGCAAGTTTACTTCAGTATTTATCTGTCTGTCTATGTATGTATGTTCATGTCTTTCATTTTTATAGAGATAACTTAAGATTAATTCACTGACATCAACATTGTCATTAACATAAGTTTTGGAAAAAATCAACAATAATAATTGTGGATTATTTATTAATTTCACTAGATCCTTATTGTTTAATGTTAGTATTTAGAAACTGGATTTTGTTATAGATTTAATTGCCATGACTTATATATTTATTTTTTATATTTCATGCCTTGTTTTGTATTTAAAA
>NW_009599636.1:60639-173773 GCF_000690535.1 Cariama cristata | reverse complement strand
CCACCTCGGCAACCCCTCCCCTCTTCCTCCCGCTCCGTCGGCAGAGCAAAGAGCACGGCAAACTACCTGCCCTGACTAACCTAGCAAGAAATAGCCTTTTGCTTTTAAAGCTAGAGGTTAATAAGTAGAGGGCAAGATTTGTGGGTTGTTTGTTTTTTTTTTTTTTTTTTTGGCTGTACCCACTCTGCCTGTCTGCATCTCGGATGTGCCTTGTGACACTCCCAACTTAATGATTAAATACCTTTCTTCCCAGTTTCTCCTTTCCTGTGCACATACACAGGCCCACAGCCCACCAACTCTAGCGTGGCTGAGAAGTCCCTGACGTGCTGCAGGATGGTGGCATTCCCTTCAGGACAATTTCAGGGTCTGGGTCCCACCCAAGACCTCAAATGAAGGAGCAAACAGAAGAATCTGAGAAGTAAAACAAGGAGGCAAGCCAGGCAGAGGGTGCAAAGCAACAGGGTAGCTTGTATTCCTGTTAGCAGAGGTCAGGGTGAGGAACGGCCTCGGGCTCCCAAGACCACGGGACAGAAGTAACGGGGGCTGGGTTGCAGAGCAGGGGCTGCTGATCAGTGTGAGCCTTTAGCATTGAAAGCAGGAGCCTGGAGTTAGCATGAGGGGAACAGTTATCAATTACTGCACTTTAAAATCTACAGAGAGACAAGTGCTGTATTTGAAGAATTACAGGATTATTGTTCTGTGATTTACTGGTTTACTAAGGCTATTAAGTATACTGATGTGAAACCCTTCCTTCTGACGCGTGCTTGTTAGAAGGTGATACTTTTGCTATTGAGCTTTGAAATGGAGGGGAGTTAGCCAGAAAGACGTTACATGCTCAGTGTCTGCCCAAAGATGGGGGGGAGTAACAGTTCCTCTTCCTTCTCAGGAGGACACAACCTACCAAACCACAACAAAAAAGGTGCGAGTAAAATTCCAAACCCGGACACCATACTGATGAATAAAAAAAAAAAGTATAGGAATAATTAAAAAGCGAACAAACTCTCCAAGCAGACCAGAATTTGATTGGATTAAAAAAAGTGTATTGGATGTCCAATACAAAATAATAAACATGAAGTTATTAAAAAAAGCCATAGAGTATACAGCAAATACTACAGAAAAGCAAAAAAATTGTACAGAAAGGTAGACATCTACAGCAGTCCTCAAAATTATTCTACATGAGAATCATAAAACAATATACAGGTTTGGTTTTTTTCCCCAAATGTCTCTGAGGGAAGCTGTCATTTAACAGCTTGACTATGACACTACAAGGATACACAATGTTCCAAATTTAAAATCACAGGGTATGTAAGAAAACGTAGCATTAAAATGTGAAAAAGTGCAATACAGATTGTACACTGAATTGAATAAATGTTTTTTTCTTTTTTAGTTTAACCTTAAAAAACCAACTTTGAACAGTTGTTTTATCATTAAAAATATTCCCCCTCCCCAAATTCAATGACAATATTAACATTCATGGTGTTATACATAAGTAATATTCACAAAGACCCACCAGCTAAGAATACTGTGTATGTATGATGTATTTCTTTGGGTATAGGTAAAAAATAGGCAAAGGAAAAGATACACCCCTCCTTTCAGGACAGGGTGAGTATTTTATTATTTAAATACATATTCTGTAGCTTATTTTGCCCTGAATTGTATTGATTAAAAGCCCAAATATCAGTTTTCCAAGTGGCCCACGGTGCTCCAATTAATTTCATTCCCTCCCCCACTCAAATAATAAATAAATCCAGCAAATGTCCTAGAAATGACAAAACAAAGAGTCCAGGAAAAGAAAGGAAGTAAAACTACACCCCAGCCCCTTGCTGCTCTCCAGGATGATTCATTGGCTCTCCCTTCTCTTGGTGACAGAGACTACAAAAATGGCCCCAGAACTTTAGCTTTAGTCAAATGGATAAAAGAAAATAAATGAAGCAAAGTTCTTGGTGTTTTGTTTTGGTTTTTGCTTTTTTTTTTAATATTTAAATTTAAGCAGATTACAGTATCTCCTCTTAATGTTCCAACAGGTACAGCCGTCCAGCAGAGGCACTGTGGACTACAGCAGCAGTGCCCCACACCCGAAAGGCCTGTGACCTGCGCGCCCTCCATCCTTACCGCTGAGCTTCTGGGATCGCAAATCCAATTGCTCCTGCGGAACAGATTCTCCATCTGAATCGTCAGTAAGTTTTGAGTTTCCTTTCACCTTAAAAGTGAAATTGCATGCGAGTTCATTAGGCAGCTGGGTATTGTTTTTCTTTCTTTACTAAAATATAGTCCCTCTTTTTACGCCATTCGTCCTCATAGAGTATGGCAGAGCCAGGCAATCACACAGGGAGAAAAGAAAAGAAAAATCCCTTTTCCTTCCCCTAATATAGGAATTCCCTTTTAAATTTCCTTCCTTTCTAGACAGATATGTGAACAGCACCTGAGTCACTAATACTGTTTTTCTTTTCAAATGGTTTCAAAAGTGTAAAAAAATACATTTTTGCCTTGCTTATGTCTCTGAAAAATCCTTAAGAGAAGGATTCTTGCTTAAACGGCCTGGGATAGAGAAATTGCACTGGGGTTGGACTTGCTGCTGAAGGATCCCGTGGACATGCAATATTCTCAAAAGTACGACATGATATGTTACTGATGAGAAGAGGTCCACAGTTCTCTACCTCTGGGAGGTCCAGGTAGCTCAAGCCTAAGCCTCACCAGCAGAGAAGTGTTGGGCGCCGCACACCGCTGCCTCTGCTAAGTTCTCCATGCTGAATGAGCGCTCAATCTGCACTTTAAAGTTTCATGATGTGATCTTTAAACTAAAAACAACAAAACAGAGCACTGTTGCCAAAATAAGCTGTAGTGTCATCTAAACATAAGGAACCCTATTTTACAGGAGGAATTTTTTTTTTAATGTTTCTAAATCAGACTCTCACTGCAATTCAGTAACCAAGAGACACAGTATGCTGAAGTTACAAGGAAGGACGTTACAGAAGATGCTTTCATTTTCTTCGGTCTTTCGAGTCAATGTAGAAAGACAGGAAAACAACAATAATGAAACCTCCCACTGGATTCCCCTCCCCTTCCCCATCTATTTTTCCCCACTCAAAATATTGAAACTGCACAAAAAGCGACAAACAAGCCTTTCAAATTACATTTCAATTCAAACAGACTGGTAATCTCACAGTGATGAGAGGAGAAAGTCAGGCTTTTAATAATTATAATATAAAAATAATAAAAAAAGCTTACAAATAGCAGTGCAGCATCCCAAAAGGCCATGGATTAACTGCCAGAAGGGGACGTAATTATACGCAGAATAAAAAACAAAACAGAACAACCCACGCTGGCAATGAATTTTCATACACAATAGAACAAGCAGTCAAACGTCAGTCTAGGCTGTGGAAAACAACAGTTTCTCTCTTTTTTTTTTTAATTACAGTATTTTTTTCCTTTTTATAAAAAAAGATAAAATAAAAACACAAATAAAATTGTACATAAATGCGAATGTCCAACACTGAAAAGGCAGGGCAATCACACCACTGAGACAAAACCTGACCAGAAAAAAACCCCATGAAGTCCACTTTTTTTTTCCTTTTGTCTGGATGCTAGATTTCAGCCTGATGTGTCCCCATCCTGCGTGGTCTCAGCAGGTAAATGGAATTCAACTTGGCAATGACTTCATTGCAGGCCAATGACAGGAAAGGTCATCTCTTTTTGACCAGCTGTAGCACAAATGCACTGGTTGGTTCGTTTGCTTTCTGTGTATGCTCTCATGTGCTGTCCCCTCTTCCTGTTTTTTTCTTTTTTTCCCCTCTGTACAATTCCTTGTGTTCCAAGGCTGAGTCCCAAGACTTGTGAAACTGTTTGGAGTCATGTCCAGGTGAAGGTGGTCATGCTGTAGTGATGGCATTAAGGTCCTTCATAAGTCCTTCCAGGTGGGCCATCTCTTTGGTCAGCTCATCCGGTTCATAATTCTGTGGGAGATGTAAAAAACTTATTGACAAGGTGACTTGCTTTCTTTAAAGAGGGACAGCATAAGAAATAAGAAGAAACGCTCAGTGATTCTGGTGTAGATTGTGACCCTGACACATGAATAAGCAGAAGCAGATTTATCGACAGTTACAGGAATTAATAACTTGAAACAACTCTTATTTTAAGTGCAGATCTTTTTGCAATAGTGAGTCATAGTTTCACTGATTTTTAAGACTGTGATCATCTTATCTGTTTTCCTTGTATCAATTCCTGCTTCAAGATAACAGCTTCCTTTGAAGCAAAGTAGGTATTTTAGAAAAACGTTCCCAGTTTAATTGGGGAAAAAAAGGTGGCAGGAATCACTTCAACAAAACTGTTTTGAGAATCATTACACATGCTAAAAATCATGCTCCATTTTTATCCTCAGTTGTCTAGCTTTATCTATATTGCATTGATAACAGAATTATGGTAGCTGTCATGTATGTAGACAGATACCATGAACTAGTTCATCTCAAAACCTTTTCTAAGCTGACCAAGTCTTTCCCAGTACTGTGTAGTTTTCAGCCCCTTCTGTTCCTGGAGCATTTCCCCAAACGCTCTTGACTGACTCAACATTGTTTTCCCAGAAGGTGAGCCAGGCTGCACACGGTATTCCAATACCAGCTCTCCTAATGCCAAATCAGAAGCAACAGAACTCCTGTGTGGTAGTTCCTGCTCCATATATTTAAGGTCCGTTATTAGACCTTCTCACCAGAGTCTAATATTAAAGCTACTGCTCAGCTGATTGTGTACCATAAAACCGGGGTCCTTCCCAAAGCAAAGCCTTCAATCCTGACTGTGATCTCAGTTCCTTTGCTTCTAGATACAAGCCTTTTCTTTCATTTAAATAGAAGTGAACGCAGCAGGTGCTTTCCAGTTTACCAAGCAATCTAGATTTGTAGACCAGAAATCTAGACCAGAAAAGTCATCTCCGTCCTGTGTCTAACGCATTATCTGCCAACTGCTGACAACGATAAATAGCAGTGAGCTGAAAGTACTCAGACTTGTTCCTACAGGCTCTCATAAAAAAGCAGAAACAGTTCAAATCACTAGCTAATCCTGATTTTTAAAACTCATAATTTAACTAGTATTTAGTGTGCTGCGGTGACTTTATATTGTTCTAATTTATTAATGAAGAAATTTATTAATGGCTATATTTAAATATTACAAATTTGTTGATGAATAAACTAATGAGTATATTTTTGGTGCCAATCATAAAAAAGAATAAAGTAGGAGTGACAACTAGACAGAAGGGCAAAAGTGCACCAAATCAAGCATGCATAGAGTTTCTAGACCAGTGCATACAGAAATAAAATCAAGAAGGTGACAAAAACAATGTGACAAAAGGAAAGGACAATAAGGAAACATGAAAAAAAAAAAAGAAAGAAAAAATAATTCAAAATAAGCAATTCCTGTAGCAGTAATACAATAACTTCTCAGCTTGCAATTTGAAAGGAAAACAGCTCTTCCACTGCCTGACACCCAAAACATCCCCGCTTCTTAAAACCTATTTCCACAGAAGCCCAACAGTTGCATTTTTCTCAGAAAGTTAGAACACTTTCATATGAGTACCTAAAACCATATTTGGGACGATGGCTTTAAGCATTTTGGCATTAATGCTAAATTTTCCGTCTGCAATGACACTTTGGATGCTCTGCAGCTGCATGACTTTAATAGGATCCAGGCACAGTATGCTCGCGAAACAGACAGAAATAAATGACATCTCAAAGCGAGCATGAACACAACATCTTAAGCTGTACAGAAGAGCAGACAGCACTGTTGGAGGCCTTCAGCTCTGTGAACAAAGATGCTCTTTACATCAAGATAAGCAGGCAAAAACCAGACGTGCAGGGCACTTCTACAGCTCCGATACGGAAGCCTGCATATAGAAGCCTAAGTCGTAAACCAAAGCTCCATGAGGCGCTACGTACTGTAAAGAATGAAAGGACTAGTGCTATAGATGGTGTCTGTATTTACTCTCCTCTTCTTGTAATTGTGATTGATAGGCTAGCAGAAACCAGAAGCATTGAGTGTCAGTCAAGAAAGGAAATCTCAGGGAACATTACTCTCTGTTCAGCTAACAGCCGCAGTTCAACCCAAATGTTGTCAAAGGCTTTTCAGTTTTTGACTGAACAGGCCTTGTGGGCTGGAACAGATGGAAGCACTGCATCTGTTTAGTGTTGTGTAGTGAGGAACAAAGGTATGCTCTTAAGTAATTTTCAGATTTCGAAAGCACTACTAGTACTTGCAATTTAAGTGCTTATTCTCTGAATTTACTGCCTTGTGTAGAAGGTATTTGCACTAGATATTTTATATGAGTTAAGAGGTGATGGTACTCGGTGGAAGTCAGAAGCCTGACTTCCAAAAAAGCCTCTGACTTTGAAAGTCTCAGCGCAGACATTACTAAAGTTTACAAGCATCATATAAAGAGAGGTTCACCACAGTTCGATAAGCACTGCCAAAGCAAGCCACCGGCAGTGTAAGAGTACCTACGCTTTCTGAGTCCTCAAGCATCCTGGTGGTCTCCTGCACATCAGGGGCGCTGGGAACTACCACCGGCATAGGAGGTCGAGTTCTTCCTAAAGTCCCAATTGACGCAGTCTTCACCGAGTGAACTGGATGGTTAGGAGCTTAAAAATAATTTGTTATATAGTTATGCCTCAGTTAATTAGCTCTTTGCCTATTCAGAAAGCTCTTGAAAGTAGGAGAATAAAAAGGACTCTATAAGAGGAAAAAGAACACTTCAAATTATGGAGTGGTGAATTTGAATTTTTGTCTAGTTTATCTATATACATAAAAGAAAAGGGCCTTGAAAATTATACCAACAGAATTCACTCCAGCCTCTGACATCTTTCCTTTGATGCTCAACTCTGCCCCCCACCCCTTAAGGAGCTTCTCTCATTTTCTTCTTAAAAAAAAATCTCCCTTTTTGCTTTTTGGCAAGTGTGTCTTGCCAGTTTTCCCCCTGCTGACCTTGCTGAGTCAGTAATGGTGTGCTTGGCAATGCAGGGTCATACGTGGAACCAGCTGGTGGAACCGCTGGCACCGCAAAACTCTTCAGCGGGTGGGAAGGACGGACATGTGCCGTAGGGAGGTTCTGAGCCGAATCCTCTTCTTGTGCATTAGCCAGGTAAGACCCTGTGGTGCTTTCAGGATCCTGGTGGTCAGCACACGTCTGAGACGAGGAAGCCGGCATGGTGTCCGTGCTAGGTGTGTTTCGAACCGATTCTACAACAGACCAAAAAAAAAAAAAAGTAGTTTATTTTCTTTAACAGAAATGGTCTCTGTGGTCAGATGGAAACAAACCAGTAGTGTTTGCAAGCACTTTTTCCAAGATGGCTGTTACAAGCTCATAAGTGAATTCACAGATTAACTGTGTAGCAAAGAACACCAATTCTGTGTAACTGTCCTCTTTTAAGGTGAACAGCGATGGCTGTCTAATAACAAAGCTTGAGAACGGAATGATTCTACAGGCATAATACCAAATCAACAGTTTTGCACTGAAACAGCTACATGTAGTAAGACCTCAGATAAACAGCATGGAACACAAATCTTCATTCTCATTTCACCCTTGAGTAATTCACAGTTATCAGCCTGCTTAAATAGGTATACATTAAGCATATAGCACTGTAGTGCATACAGAAGAGCCAATTTTTTTCCTGAGATAGACTTGAAATCCCTTTACTTGCTGAAAGCTAAAATGAAATCACAGGCTTCGTTTGTTTGTCTGCAGCAGGCTCTACCCTGATCTCAGAGAACAATGAGATGGTATCTTAAATTTAGGGCATCGTGATCCTACTTGGACCACATGGAGGAAAAGAGAGCGCTGCCATTTCAGCAGTATAAACAGAACAAGGGCAATCTTTGCCTCTAACATATCATCTGCCTGTATATTTGCAGCCTCATGAATTGTTTTCATAAGGAAACAACGCTGTTGGCTGTGGCACCTTAATTAAAATGTAGACCTTAATCTAGAGAAGCTCAGAATTCACTTCATCTCAAGATGTTACCTACGTGCAATTTAGCAATACTGTTGCTTCAGAATCTTTCAGAGCACTGGAGACATTACAAAAACTACTGCAAATGATTGTGCTTCAAGCCTGAAAATGCTGCATAGAAATCAGCACAATTTTCTGTGTGCTTCAGGAAGATTAACTAAAGTCTGGACTTTTGTCCTCTCTCGATTTTAAACAGAACTAATTAGGAAAAAAGTTATATTAAGTAGCTCAAATTAGATTTAATCTGATGTTTTGAACTCCAGGGCTGAAGGCTTTAGACTAAGGAATCTTCCTATTTGAAGTTCTGTATAAATCATTAAGCCTCCCTTTCCAAGGACATCATCATGTATCTCGAGCATCAACATTCGATCTACGCAAGAAACCATTTACAGAAAACTCAACCTATCAAGAATTTTGTCTGTACTTAAACCCATCACTCTGCCTCCCATGGAACACCACAACGGAGACTGACCAAGTTAAGTTTCAGGCTGTGATTTCCAGATGTTTCACTCATTTTTCCATTACAAGCAAAATCTGTCTCATCATTTGTATCTCACCTGTGGAATTGGCCCTGTCTGAATGGGACATGGATGTGCCAATCGGCCACGGGTTGACCTGGTGATGGAGATAGCTGCGAGTTGGAGAAGCGAGGCTGCCGGAGTGGAAATGATGGTGAGGGTTATCGAGTGAATGGATGGGATGAGCACTAATCACAGCTGTGAATGAATACAAGACAGAAAAATGCTTAACATACAGACAAGCATGCACATGTACTGAAATGCACCATATCCCTCCCTTCTCCCACAAAGCCACTGAAGAGGGGAGCCAACTTCTCAGCAGATTTATGGCGACACCAAGATGATATCTTTCAATACCGATTTTCCAACTCTGCTCCAGCACTTTAGCTTCCTCCACGCCAAGACACAAAACCCCCAAAACAGGCAGAGCTCTCTGTTTTCCTGCGCACAAAGTACATCTCTCTTGGCTGTATCTTTCAAGCATTTTCTGTTACACTTGAGAAAAATAAAGTTCAGCTCCCTTTAGAACTGCCACGTATTTCATGCTGTGCTATAAATGTCAGACCTAATACAAGAGACATATGAGCTCAAATTCCAAAATAATTTCTGACTGTCATTTCATTTCTTAACGTTGTAACCAAACATGGCATCTTTGGTTAATTAAATAATGCAAGACAAATGATAAGAGTAGGGCAAGACACCACAGGCTCTATTCATTCCCTCTGTGCAGACTCAGTAAAGATCTGCTCCAGTACACTCAAACCAAAAGCCTCTTTTTCTTTTTTCCTATCTTGCTGTTTTCTTTTTTCCGTTTGAGACACGTGAATTTTATACTAAATGTAAATCATCTTTTGCCCTCAGCCTTTTGTGGTAACAGCAAAACAAACTCTAACTACTTCCCAGCTGGGTGGACAAATGTGCGCAGAATTTAGTTCTTATGACACACCGAAACACTGAATTGCTTCAAATCATCCAAAAGAAAGAGTCTCAACACAAAAAACAGGAGAGAAATGCTACCACTAGCACCATAAAGAAGGCTGTGTGTTTTGGTTTTTTTTTTAACATTTTCTGGAAATTTGCCAGATGTGCTGCCTGTGAAAGTTACTTTCTAAGAATGACACGATGCAGAAATCCATCATTATAATGGTAAGTTCAGTGAAGACTTCTTGCATTGATGCATTGGGGTTTGAAGTCAGAGGCTGACAACAAATCCAAACCCTGTGACTTCCTCATTGCCTGGAAAACGGCCTGTCAGCAGGACAGGATATGTGCACGGATCAGTGGAGGCAATATACTAACAGATTTTCAGCTATTGGTAATAAACAATTTCTCTCTCCCATTAAGTTATGCCAACAGAAAGCTAGTGGGATTATCAACCTCTTGTAAATGAAGAGTAACTAAACTCTAATACTAAGTAATCTGTAGGTTCTAGATTTAAGTCCTGTGAGATAGCTGTCAAGGGGATGTGAAAAGTCAGATATTCTCACTAAGAGTTTCAAGCAAGATTAAAATGCCACTTGGTCTGCAGGAAACTGGCAAATGGAGGAATAACCCACAAAAGCTTGGCGATCAGAAATCCAGGCAGAGGCAACAGTCATCAGAGACACCAGGAGTTCTCTTACGTGTCAGCAAGGTAGGAGGCGTAAAGATTTTAAAGCATAAAATTTTACAGGTGTAAACATTTTAATTACTTCTATTTGTTGAAACCACTGGTCTACACCTGTATTTCAGCAAGCATTTCAATCACTATCAAATATAACACATGTTAGTACAAAAGACTGCCTATCTGTTTTTGCAATCAAAATTTAAAAAAATCATGCACATATACTACACCTTTCAAGACATTTCCTAAAAGCTTGGAGATGAGGAGAAGACCACAAAATCCTAGTAGCTCTGAAACACTATACAAAGCAGAAGCCAGTGAGCAAGTGGGAAAACCTGATCCGGTGAAAAGCCATGTCCCCGAAAGCTTACCCTGCCACCTAGCCATCCACCTTGAACTGCTGGGTTTTGCTAACAGTTTGCTGGGTTATCAGACCTAAATCACATATAGCTTTACAGGTCAAAAAGGAGTACGTTGTACCACCAGCTCTTAATGAAGATCATGATGCACTGTTTAATTTCAAGGAAGAGACAAGTTCAAATGAAGAACTGGATAAAGAGAAATGTGGTGTATTAAGAAAGAAACAGCCCTTTGCTGCCTAATATGCTTCCAGAATTTTTGTATTCCAGTTGCAAAGAATGAACTAACTAGGCACACACCATTACTGAAATTATACTAAAACTGAACATACTAAATTATCCTAATTTAGTATCTAAGAAGTAAATACCTAGATTTGAATGCTACAGTGGGTGGGAAAAAAAAAAAGCCATAGGAAGGTATCTGCAGGCACACGCTTAAACACACTAAATGGTCCTGCCTTCTGTGTTTTTTGCTGAGAAAGGGCCTCACATATCAGTGTCAGTTTTCCTTGTAGCTTCTGCAAAAAGGTATCTAAACACATTACATTAATGTTTCCACTTACTATAAAATAGAAACCTACAGCTGGAAGCCCTTAGAGCTTTTGCAAACAGGATAAAAAGTCAAATAAAGTCACAAAAACAATTGCAAGCCCTAAGGCACCAGAAGACCTTACATGTCCTTCCTGACATTTAGTGCATCATGCTAACCTGTCACACCAAGCCAGCTGTGTCTGTGTCTAGTTCCTTCTTTCTGGGCAAGGCAATATCTCATAAAGAGGGGAAAACCAGATAGGCTTTTCAAGCCCACATAGCAGGACTAGTATCAAAAAGTGATGTCAAACCTGGGTTTAGTGCTGCAAGGAAAAAATCATATCCACAACCGTGTCTGCCAGCATTATCATATCAGCTTGAATACAATCAAAAAGTAGAACTGGAATATACTAGTTCCCTAAAATATGCATCACCACTGTATCACTTGTGTCAACTGTACATCTTTTCATCCTATGTGAGACTGATCACGTAAATTGCTGAGTATCCAATGTTGCGTCCCATTTAGAGAAAAAACACTTAGAAGAGTGCAAGGTTAAGACTTATTGCAGTCTGAATTTGTTATGGGGTCACACAAGTCTGAATTCATCATGTTCTAGCACCTGACATGGGACAGGAATCATCAGAATCCAGTAGCTGCAATGTCCCTTGTTAGACACTCATATTTGAGAGCAGACAAACTTTTAAGAAACTAATCAGAGTAGAGATTATTAGTGTAAAACTGCGTCTTCCACTCCTTCCTCATACATGTAAAACTGGGACAAAACAAGGACCATCAGACTACTTATTTAAAACCAAGAAAAAAAGATACTACTCTTGTAAGAAGGTAAAACAAGGAAACAGTCAAAAATTTACAAACTAAGCTAATCAGGTTGTCAGGACACTTGAAAAAGCATGTAGAGGCCAAGAAAACCAAGCACTCACTTCAGGTAAATAACGCAAAAAGTTAGAAAGTTGAAACGTAATGGACTAGTCTGAAACCATTCCATAAATCACAAGAGACTGTGGTAGCAATTACTTGGCTACAGGGTTGAACAAGAACATAGTGCTCAGGGAAGTCTAAAGCTCAGACCAGATAAGCACTGTGTAATTTTGCCTCACAGATCTGTCATGGTTAACTTTTGTACTTTTTACTTGTGTTCTCAAGTCAGAGTTTCAGTCTAGCTGTTCAGAGGTTTAGCCAAGTCCATTTCCATCTGAATCATCGTTTGAAAACTAGATAAATTGTTTAATTCTTAAAATATTTCATAATAATAATAAAAATATATTTCTACTGCCTCAACAAAATTTCAATTCAGCACTTTTCCTCAAATCATCATAAACTGATCAGGGAATACCAGATAAGAAACAACAAACCAGACGTCCTCTTCATTTAAGAGCCTGCTCTGCCAGACTCGCAAAGCCTCAGCCTTTATCAGTGGTCTATCCACGTCCTAAGAACTTGTATAACAGACACATTGTGGAGCAAAGCTACTGTACATATTGCAGGCTTTTGGTATCTTTTCCAAAAGAGGAGCAGTGTTACTCCTTCAGAGCCATTTCTTCTGCTCAGTAAATTAGGGGACTAGCTCACAAGTGGGGACATCTTGCAACAAGACGTATGGTGATCTATTGCCCCAGCGCTCTCATTCTCTCCTACTGGACAAGCAGCTGAGTTGTTTCTGAAGCTGCTCTGGAGTCACTATCACATTTTAGCATAAATCCATACTGATTTTGGTTTGCCAGAAGAGGGTGGATTGTAAACTGCAGCTGGTCAAGAACTGTTTCACTGTCCATGCAGTGGGGACAGCAGTTATGTTTAATGTTTCGGTATAAGAGTAAGATCACTGCAGATATAAGTAAACATGGTCATTTAGAAAAGAGTCAGCATGACTCCTGCTGCACTAATCTCAGAGTTTCAAGACAGTAAATATGTTGATAAAGGGAACCAACGAATATAATACAGCTAAATTTTCAAAAAGGCTCTTGACAAGGCTCCATTCTGAAGTTAAAACACTAAGTAGCTGCTGAGGGAAAGCTCTTTTATGGACTGAAAGCTGATTACAGATACAAAGCCAAGGGAGGGACTTGATGATCACTTTCCAAGACAGAGGAGAGTAAGCAGGAGACTCCCCAAGTATCAATGCTGGGATGGGTTTTAATA
The DNA here is from genome assembly GCF_000690535.1 of Cariama cristata. Lineage (NCBI taxonomy): Eukaryota > Metazoa > Chordata > Aves > Cariamiformes > Cariamidae > Cariama > Cariama cristata. The sequence continues at coordinate 160,613 of NW_009599636.1, read as the reverse complement.
AATTATCTTTCTCAGCAACCCAGACATGGAAGCAAGCAGAGAAATCTTCAAGTTTGTCAACAATATTAAGGTCTTTGGGGTAGTCAAGTGCTCTTCTGACAGCAAGGAACTCCAGAAGGGTTTCACAAGACTGAGCAAGCAGGCAAAGAGATGGCAGGTAAACTTTAGCATTGCTTCAATGTACAGTAATACACTGAGGTAAATAATAATCCAAACTGCTTATATGATGCTGAACTCAGAGCTGGCAGTTACAATTCAGCAAAGAGTTTTTGGAGATATGGCTGACAGATCTCTGATATCATTAACTCAGTATGCAATGGCAGCCAAAAAAGCCACCAGAATGTAGTACCTCATTCAGCAAGGAAGGTATTGAGAACAAGGCAGAGGACACTGTTCCCTGCTCTGTAAGACCCTGGTGGTACGACGTGCAGCTCTGGCCTCTCTGAATCTCAGGAAGCACATAGTAAAGTTAGAGAAGATTCTGAGAATGGCAACTAAAGTGATAAAGGGGATGGAGTAGCTGCCTCCTGAGGGGAGGCTAAAAAGGTTATGAGTGGTCTGGAGAGGAGAAAACTAATAGGAGAGAAGAGCCTGACAGAGATTTACCAACTCTCTACAATTCCTACGTAACAGCTGGATACTGGCAGAGTACAAAGGGAATGGACTATAAAAAGAAGCCAGGCTGACAGGCTGTCCCAAAAAAGCACCTGCAGTTGCCACTGCTGGAGCCTGGGACAGACAGACTGTTGGACACATCCCTAACTCTTCCCCACTTTTGCAGCATGCCTCCTGCTCACTCAAATACAGCTATTCAGTTTTCCCTTTTAACTTGATCTAACTCTGCCTTCACGACATGGGATTCAGGATTTGAACTGTTTCCACTGCAGATACGACAGAGTTACCGAGGAGAAGTAAGTAGGAAGGCAGTATGTGAGTGTGTGTCCCTGTGCATGCAGTATCAACATGGCTTGTTTGGGTGCTCCCAATTTCAAGCCAGCTGGTAGGTGGGCTGTTGACTTACGCTGAGGTGGTTGAGAATCAAAAGGCATCATCATCTTGGGCCTCATCCCCCTTCTTCCTGCCAGTGTGGACATGCTATCCTCTGACTCATGCCCTGAAGGAAAAATACTGAAGGTTATTTACCATTGCAGCAAGACTTCTGTGATACCATACCAGATGATTTCAATCCTCCTTTCTATTTCTGGGCTGTCCTGTTTGTAAGCAGTTCTGTGACTCATAATTGATAAAAACAGCTCTTTCATCCTTCACTAGAAGGTGGAAAAGAGGACAGTTAGGGTAAAGATTATTGAGCACTAGAGAAAGTCTCCAGGCCATAACGCACAAAACCAAACCTCTGGCAGTACAGAGAGTCACACACCTGGGTGAGACATGCTGGATTAACAGGTTAACCCCTCACCACGTGAAAACTCATCCACACCTCAAGAATTGAGCAGTATCTGGTTAAAGCACCAAAACCTGATTCTGTGTTTGACCATTGAAAGGATGCCACACATGTTTCTCAACAGTTTAATATGAAATACTTGTTAGCTGATTTTCTGATTACTAATCAGTATTTACCACGGGAAATTAATACTCTTCGGCACTCAATTTTCTCACTAAAACATGTGATTCATGCTTTTCAGCCAGTCTTATCAATAAGGCACAAAACCAATTCACTACTTGGAAAATAAGAACAAAAAAAGGTAAGGGCAACTGAATAATACGTCAGTAAGGTGATTTCACCAAATACAGTAAAACGTATTTAATTTCAAACATCATGGTCAAAGTCCTCGCTGATAGCTCACCTCTGTAGGAATTCCGCCTTTGATGGATATTGCTGTCCATTGAATTATCAACTGGGGTGATGTCTTGGGAGTTGCGAGGGATTGGGGTATCTGTCATGATTGGATTGGGATCTGGAGATTTATCAATAGGTTTTAGCTCCAGTCTTTCATGATGGATCCAAAGGTCAGGAGGCTTGACATCTTTGGAGTTTCCTTTGTATTTATGGGACCCATTCGCTGATTTGCAGGCAGCTCGTTTCCTTGGGAAGGAAAACAAATGAAATGTTCTTAGATGTAGGCTTCCTTTCACTTGTTGAAAAAGGCAAATGTTCCCTGAGATTTCCTTCAGATCTTGTATCCAGCTGAGCAAAAGCTACTCACTGGGCAGGAAGCTTTGAATTTTACGTATAAGCACATCTGACATCTCAAAGCATATTCTGCAATTCTGATGCCATGAAATTTGTCTCAAATGCTACCACATGCTGCAGAACTGTGCTCTACAGTCTAAGCTTTCATTAACAAAAATTAAGTTTCCAGTACTTATGGTTAATAAGAGAATATTCTAAACATGAAGTATATGTACATCATGCTGTGCCCATACTCCAGGACTTACAAACAACCTCAAACAATAGCTGTAGAAGGCGTGTGCAAATAGCCAATTATCCCAATACGATGGTTAAATCTAGAGATTAATGACAAGAACATTCATTTTACCACTGCTCAGGTCAGACACATCTAACTGATGTGCTTTTTCATCGCTGTTGAATAGCAGCAGCAGCAGCAAACTGATGGTGAGGCAGACATTTGACACGACGGAATTTTGAAAAAGTAAAATGTCGAGTTCCAGCACTGCCCTCCACACACACTCCTCACTTTGGACCCTGGCAATGATGGAGGAAGGCGTCCCTTTGGGTAGCACGTTTCCTAGAAATGGCTAAGATATGACTAAATACAATTTTGAAAATATGAATGAACAGAGCCCCTTATGTAGGTGATTCGCAACCAGACGTGCTCCCCGCATCCTGCTTTGAGCACTGTAGCTGAATGAGTAAAGCAGATCAGAAGGTTATTCGCTGGTTGTGGGTTGCTGCATGTAAGAGAGGTGGCATTTAGAAACTGGGAAAACAAAGGTAAGATTTCACAGGGTTATTTCTGCTCTTTGAAAATAAAATACTTCTCTTGGGCACAAGCCCATGAATTTTGCCCTCTCCCAAGCACATCCTCCAGTTGCTAGACCATCACTCATCTATATCCTTGCTCTCCTCTCCTGAAGGACTTGCATTTTTGCAGGATGGTTCCGCTTCAGCAAAGCAAGTAGAGATTATCTTCTAAGCCTGGCTTTTAATCACTTTCTTAAAACTCTGTTTTGCATAACAGAGTCTTTTCAAACTTAAAAGAAAGCTTTCAGCTCTGTTCAGTTCTTTCAAAGAACATGCAGAAACAACCTTCATGAGCCTATAAATAGAAACATCGCTGCTGTAGTCTTAATTCAGATGTTCTAAATGAGGGAAGAATTCAGATACACACCTATATTTTGGACTTTGGAGCACTTCTCTAAGGAGTCCAGCACCAGATTCAGATTCCACTCCACTAATCTTATCTAAAAATCAGATGTTATCATGCACAACTTGTAAACCTACTCCACAAAGTAAAGTACGTGCTAAGAACAGAAGTGAGAAACTGCCTGAGCCGTTGAGGTCTCACAGCTTGAGTTTGGAAACAATATTTTAAACAATAATTTCTCCTCAGAGAGGGGCAAATGCAGGTATACATGAAAGCATTGCCCCAGTTTGCCTGTAAACTCTTGATGGTTTGTATACTCTGAAGCACTGATTAGGCAAAACAGAATAACATCATCGTCACACACATGATAACTTAACACAAAAACTCAAACTGCATTACTGATCCGTTGTCAGAACAGAATTTCTATTACTTCTAAGTCTGGTGGGCTGTAAACTCTAAAGCATCATAAAGAAAAGATTAAATAATAGAATTAAGTGAGAAAGGTAGGACAGGGCAAAGTGTCACCTGGACGGCTTACTTTTTTTGGTGAGAAGTTGTACGACGGGTGCAGAAGACGGCGACTATCACCACTATCACAATGGTGATCACTCCAACAGATACTATGATTACAAGGAGCATGTTGCTGTCCAAGGGAGAAGTAGGACTTCCATGGGGACTGTTACTGCCTGTAAGAGTTTGAGATGGAAGAAAGGGGTTATTTATTACACAGAAAAAAATCCCCATCAAAAGCAAGCAGTGCCCATCAAAGACTTCTAGAATCATACAGATTAGCAGAATGAGAAAGACTGTTTGTCTGCTTGAATTTCCAGTGAAGTGCTTGCTTATTTTTCTGTTGTTTGCCAAGTGTGTTTCTGTACAGTTAAGTCTATAAGATGCTTTATAGATCCATTTCCAACTAACAGTCTATAAAAATTTATGTTCACTCTACTCAAATAGTTATCATAAAAAAATTCAATAGTTTAGAGTCTGAGAAGAGTTAACCTGGGACCTTGCTAAAACCCTAGCACTACAGGCATCCCCTTGGATCCCATAATCACATGAATGGGTATCAGTATTCTACAGTGGTCACTTTCCTCCAAAAGAAACACATTTTATGTAACACTAATGAGTGTTACCTTAGGGCAAACCTTCCGCAATGCACACTGCTAATAAGGGGAAGGAGTTAAGATGATTTCTTCCCTCCTAGTATGTTCTTTCTGAATTAATTTTACACTTGTGCACTATAGCAGTCACTTAAAGCTAAACTGGGAACAAGATCTGCCTATCAAGACTGCAATGAGTATGCATGCGATAATATTTTTTCCATATACCCCACACAGTAGGCAAGAACACTATGACAGAAGTATGATACAATTTGAGTGGGAACGACTATCATCATAAAGAGAAAAAGTTATGGGAACAGATGTAATCAGTATTTTCAGTAGGATACAGCATCACTTGGTGAAACACCAAAAGACACTGCATTTAAATTGAAAAGCTTTGTAACAACACTTACCACCAAGTGGTGGTTTGTAATCTGGTCCTATGTCCACTGGGCGGCTTCCTTTCCCTGCAGATCCCGAAGCTGAAAAGGTTGTATATGTGGTAATTTTATATACATATATATACACACACGTACACATAAACACACGCTTTAGCATTTCTAAGATAGCTCTTTCAGAACTTCTCTGAACCACTGTCAGCATTTTTTCCCCCCTCCTTTTCTCTCCCCTACAACATGATTTGGCTTTGAACAGCAACTGTGTTTCTCCAAGAAGAGAACCCGTTCTTCAAAAGAGCTATTTAATAATTAGTTTCCTGTGTTACTATTTTCCTAAGCAAGCTTAGGAGCCTCCACTAGTATTCATTTTTAAAAATATAGTAACAATTATTTGCAGTAATACACAGGTATATATTGAGGCAAATGGCTTTACCACACTTGTACAGAGAGTTAATCATCTTGAAACAGTAATTATACAAGTTTCTTTTCCTAATTACAGTAAGTGTGGAAGACTGGAAATAAGTGGAGGATTAAGCACAGTAAACATAGTATTACAAGTCTCTGCCTATCCATAAAAACTTGCTTTCAACTCCTCCCCATTCTTTTCTGTTTCTTTCACCTTTGCCACAAGTGACAAGGAAGTATCACAAAAATGGTTTTGGTGAAACCTGGGAAAACAACTTAATTGGTTTCAAAGCTTTATGTTCATAGGCTGACAATGGCAGCAAACATATCTGTACCTCAGTTATCACAAACTGAGGCAAATTACACAGCCCCTCCCGAACCTTAGCTACTGCTAGTGGGCTCCGAGGTACTAAATGCAAGAGCTGACCTACCAACTGAAATGCTGTCCTCTTTTTACTCTAACAAGTACTTCCCCGTGCATAATTCAGGTCTAATATAGCTCACTTGCTGCCACAGCAAGATGCATGAATTCACAGGGTTCACCTCTAATGTTAAGACCTCTCCTGAGTTAGCAGAATGCTTCCTGCAGATAAAGATATACAAAACCCTGGTTCTTTCACGTCAGTGTTTTCATTAAAATGCACTAATGCAAAATTACCATGAATAATAAAAATACTGTAGTAGGGGAAACATACAGCAAGATGCAAAGAACAACATTCCTCTTGTTACAGGAATCTGTAATACTTTGCACATTTTTACACTGTTATGCCCAAAAAGCCAAAACCACAAAACCCCGAAAGTCTGCAAATTTGGCAGTTTCACAATCAGGAGAAGGATTTTCTCAGTCAAAAATCCACTCTAATCAAGAAGTATTAAGTGTTGAAGAATGTGTAACAAATGGAAATAGTGAACCTAAAGTCAAAGCCTGTAAATTAGTCACTGTGAAATAAAGACAATTGGTATAAACAGCAAAAAGTACCAGCAAGAATACTGATTAAGCGCCGAGAAGGATAATAAGATGGAATGTTACATGTATACAGTGAGGAGTTAGATGTAGTCTAAAATAATGGGAAAAATGTATTGCAGGACAAATCTATAACGAAAAAGACATATTGCACCTGCCGGTCTGTAGAGGACACTGCATTCGGTGAAAATGTGTTCTCTTTTTGAAGTCCTGGGCTAATAATTTTGCAGCAGCAATGAAATAATTTGACAGAATTTGACCCAGCTTGTATTTAATGCATTGACATCTGTATGACCAGATAACTTGCACAGAAAAGACTTGAAAAAAGTCTTCTCTGAATCACTGAACCTGGCGCTGAAGAGATGTTGGAGCACCAGAGAAGCTGCAGGAGCAGGGGGGAATAAAAATAGCTGACAATATTGTCAAAGGACGAACCGACACCCTATGCAGTTTTAGTGCAGCAGCTGGAGCCTTAACACAGGCAAGACCATGGCAAAGGTGACAAGATAGGAGATGGTGGCATACTTTATGCCTATCTTTTTGTTTTACTGAAAACAGGTATTTTGAAATAAACTAAATGTCAGACAATAAATTTGGTTGGTAACAATAACTATGCAGACACACTATATTTAGACTTCCATAAAACATTTTACTGAGTACTGTACAATGCTTTGTTAAAACTAGCATAATAAAAAAGCAATGTGGCACACATTAACAAGATTAACAACAAATTAACTGATAAGAATAAGAATTATAATTGCAGAATCATTATTCACGAGGGATAATTCTAATGAGTTCTGCAAAGACCTGTGCTTGGCCAAGTGTAATTCAATAACCTTAATAACACCATGAAAGAAAATTAAAATAATTGCTAGTGAATTTAACAGATGACATAAAATAATGGAGTAGATAACGAGATAAACAGTCACTTGCACAGACCAACAGGGATCATGTGGTACATGTGGGTGTAACACACTGAGCCGGTGCAGTTGGTCACGGGGTCTGCGCTCCCCGAACAAGGTATACACTCACACAGCCAACTGCAGGTTTTATATACCCCCCATACATGTGTGTATATGTGACAAAGTATATAAATCATATTTAGATGATAAAAACATCGGAAGGCAGGGATACGGAGAAATCAGTATTCTGGCAAGCAGTTGTATTTTCAAAGGGTGTAGACATCCTTGGGAATAACTACCTGCACACGATCCTTGTAGAGCGTGGCAGCTCAGGGACACCAGATACTGACACCAACTGCGTGGGGCCAGGGTCTGCACACTTCCAAAAATGCAAAATAATTGCATTTTTGCAATTACTGCAAGTAATTGTAACTACAAGATGAAAAGTGCAGTTTTCAAAGTAAGGTGAAACATAGGTACCTAACCAAGACGCTTCTCAGTATCTAATTCCTGAAACCAGGGATCAACAGTTTAGTCTTTAAATTCTGGGGAGCTCATCTCTTAAGCAGCGCAACCTGAAAGATGACCTGACTCTTCTCTGCAGTTTCTGTGGGCACAAGGACCACAGCTCAGTGCCTCTCTCAGAAGCAGCCAGTCCCCACCACAACGGGGAGCGTAAGCCTTGCTTCTACACAACAGGTTCTGAACAAGCATACCCACATGCTGCATCGTCTGTATGGACACCAGCCTTTTTTCCAGGATCTTACAAAGTTTGCTGTTGAGTTTTTCCATTTCCTTCTATATTAAGGAACAGTTTAAGGTAACATTTACTTGAAATTGGTTTTTTGGTTTGGGGTTTTGGTTTGGTTTGGTTTTTAGCTTGTCAATCCCCATGCTACCCATTAGGTATTTGCAGTCAGACAACGTATTTTAACTTTGTGTTACTTTAAGATAGTTTTACTAGGATTAGACACCTTAACCTTTGCTTTTTTGTACTAGGCCTGTGCAACTCCTTGAAGGCTGACAGCAACAGCCACTAACTTCTCCTAATACTAGCTCTGTGCTGTAGAAGTGTGTGGAAGAGCAATATAGTGTGCTTAATACAGAAGAAAAACATTAAAGTAGAGGAGTGAAAAAAAAGAGACAGAACCACTCAGGCCAGAGAGTCAATCCCATTGTGGTTTCGTTCCTTCCCAGTCTTGAGTAACCTGCCTGCCATTTCCTGAAAGGCACAATTCTGCAATTCAGTGATATTGTCCCAGAGCAGGCTCTTTTCCTCTTCAGCTCGTCTTCTCCTTTTCTACATTTAACCTACTGCCATAATTTGTAATCTCCGAGTGTTCTTACAGGAATTCAGAAACAAAACTCTCTTGGCTTTTATGTAGGGTTTTATGATTTATACATTATATAATTTGATAAAAATTAATCAAATTGCTACTAGAAGAATATGTTACTTCAGGATGATAACGACGGGTGAAAAGATGTAGTTATCTGCTGAAATGAGGTTAGAATAGCGCAGAGCAGAAAACAGCAACTTTACATAAAACTTTTTTTTCCCTATTCCCTCCCACTTGCAATTGAGCACTAATGACGACACAGTGAGCATCTGCTTCCCCACAGGTAAGCCCGAATCTCAGCTAGCATCTCTGTTACACAAGTCTGGATATGAATTTACTCCGTAACTGTCTGATATCAGCATTATTTGGTATGCAGAAGGTAAAAGCACATTTAATAAATTACTTCTAAGTAACAAGTCGAAAAACAAGTAAAAAAAAAAAGCTCATTCTCAGCCCCTTTAGGATCTATTTAATTGTATTGGAAGCTGCTTGCCAATATCCTTTTAAACTTACCCCTTTAGACTAATTCTTCCCCTTTTTATTGGGCTTGTAGGTTATTTGGAAGAAAGCAAAAATAGCCCTGGGACATTCACCTTGTAATTCAATGTAGAAAACTCAAAGCTACCATTTTTCAAGCTAGCATTTTAAAACCTTAAGGCTTTTAGTAGCTAATGTTGTGCTCTTCAGGAGAGCCTGGAGTCTAAATGAGCTGACAAGCAGAATCTCTCTTCCAAAAAAGCCTTCTAGAACAGGCATACTTTCCTTTTTTATGAAAATAATTATAGATGTAGAGCTCACAAAACAGCACTTGTGCTAATCAGGTAAGTGTTTGATCTTCCACCTCTGTGTACTGAGATCTTGCATCAATGGTCAGAGGCTGGCTGGAGTATCACTTAATCCAAATTCATTTTGACAGAATGATTCAGCTCTGGCACAACCCGCTTGTCCCTCCACATGACATCTGACTACAGAGATCACTTTATATTCCTAACACCCAAACCACAAATAGGACTTCCAGTTCTTCCGCTATTAAAAGCACAACAGCAACTTGCGCATTTACAGTTAGAGCAGCAGATACTTGTCTCATTTAGGAAATGCAACAGCACATGGACAGGAAAAACAAAATGTGTGAAGGATGGAATAAAAGAGAAAGCGTGGCTCTTCATTTACCTTGATCATTAGGCATTTTATCTGAGGATTCAGCTAGTGGGACAAGCGCAGGGAAGGAAAAAACAAGAGAAAGATCACAAGGCTTGAAGGAGCGAGAGACAGAATTTAAAGTTTCACATAGCAAAGTAGACTAGCTAGAGCTCTCATTTCTAACCACCAATACTCATAGGGAAAAAATACTGTTAAAAAAATCTACTCATAACTTTTCTTCACCTCTCCTTAGAGCACTTTTTTCCAAGCTATCATGCATTCGTACTGTTTCAGTAGTTACCCATCACCAAGCAGTTCTTGATTAAAGAGCCTGTTGTGTCACACTAGGTCCCATTATATCATCCAAGTCAGCAGCGAGCGGCTGTGCCGCTGGCTACCAACTCCAGAGCCTGCTGCTTTATACCATCTCATCACGAGCAGACGGGACACACAAGACCTAGAATCTTAAAGCAACTAAAAACTGGTTTTCTAAAAAGCACATTTAGGACATGGACCCTCAGCATTAATAACTCGATGCCCACCAGTAGTTTTGAAACAACACAATTAATCCAACAGCTGAGCAACATTTGCATATGTATTAACTACATGCAAGAGCAATCCAATAGAAAATGTTCTCGTCAAACTCCATTGTCTTCCTGTCTTTTCCAGTTTAAATATAAAATTCATGCTACTGGTATCTTATCCTTATAGCAGTTGCATTCAGAAAACGAGGAGGAATATATTTAGATACGACATGATAGTTTACCTTTTGGGGTTCGGAACTGAACTGCCTCAGACATAGGCCCCATGCCCTTCGAGTTGCGGGCCTGAATTTTGAAATAATACGGCGTATCAAGGGTCAATTCTTGTATCTGATGGGTCAGTCTGTTTCCCACAACAGGTTCGATAACCCAATCATGTATTTCAGCATTCACATCCGTACTGTAGTAAATGATGTATCCTAGTCAAAGGAAAAAGCAAAAGAACTTTATACATAAAAGAACAGGATAGTTATAAGATCTCTCAGAAAATGTTCTATTGACTTTTGATGATATTTGCACAGCTAAACGATTATGGGTTTTCTGAAAGTGGATTCTTACTTTTTCAAACACTATGAATGCATTCAAATATTAGACAGCCTTCCCACCTTAAATTTTAAACTCTTCAAAAGTATATGTTAAGAGGAAAAAAGCCATTTAAACTATCAAAACTATTTTTGACCACTCTTCATTGAATATGGAGAAATTCCTCATTTCCATCTCTTTACCCATTCCAAATAATGTAAAATAACATAAAGCTGTCACTTTAAAAATATCCTCAAAGTATTAATATTAATAGTATTAATAAATAGTAATAGTATTAATAAAACAACAAAACATTCTCCTGCACAGCTGAAGAACATGTGTTCAGTAGTTTATAATTATTTTATTATTTTTCAGTTCCCTAACAAAGACGACAATAATCTGAAGAGAACTGAAGTTATCTTGCATGTCACAGAAAAAACGGTATAGGAAGAGTTTATGTTCTATTATTAAAATACACTGCAATTACAAACCAATATGAAGTAAAAGCTTTATAACTTTTTACATAAGAAACAGAGCCCCAGCATAAAGTAAATACTTGCACCGATATACAGCTGGGTCATCAGTTGCTTCATGCCCAGATGGCTGCTCCCCTTGTCCCCCAGACCGCCAGTCTGGGGCTTACACTATGGAAGGGCAGATGTTCTCCAGGGTGGCTTCCATTTCTTCAAAGCAATATTGAAAATATTGCCGATCCTCCAAACTCACATAATTCACAGTAACCAGTACGGCATGGAGGGTGATGCTGGGGGTGTTTAGCCTGGAGAAGAGGCAGCTGAGAGGAGACCTGATCGCTCTCTACAACGACCTGAAAGGAGGGTGTAGTGAAATGGGGGTCGGTCTCTTCTCCCAGGCAACTCGTGACAGGACAAGAGGGCATGGTCTGAAACTGCGCCAGGGGAAGTTCAGGCTGGAAATGAGGAGGCATTTCTTCACAGAAAGGGTCGTTAGGTGTTGGAATGGGCTGCCCAGGGAGGTGGTGGAGTCCCCATCCCTGGAGGTGTTTAAGAAAAGACTGGACGTGGCACTTAGTGCCATGGCCTAGCTGACATGGGGGTGTGAGGGCAAAGGTTGGACTTGATGATCCCAGAGGTCTCTTCCAACCAAATGGACTCTGTGATTCTGTGAAATGCCAGTTGTAGTTCTGGCATGCTTCATTTCTTCCCTTGGTGGCATAGTTAACTACTGGGGAGTAGATTTCATAATTTGCTACTTGTACAGGGCACAAAGGAACGTATCTGTAACTCATCTAAGAAGGGACAACTATATTTATATTTATTTATATATAGAGAGAGTATAGTGGCACAAGACTACTGAGTTAACTTATGACTGTACTAATTAATCAGCGAGTATAATGATGCACAAGCATCTGGAATCCAGACTAGCACAGTCCCGTATTTCATATCCATCTTATCCACATCAAAAGGAGATCAGAGGTGAAAAGACAAGTATTCCACAGACATGTTATCCAGTGCACGGAATGACATCATCGCTTCGTTTCTATGGCATTACTTAATGCAGCGAACGAAGGGAGCCGAGTTAATGAGCAATGAGCGGTGGCGGGCCCCGGCAGAGGGCACTCGGCCCACGCCTCCCTGCAAAGCGCCTCGGTCCCCCCGCAAAGGGAATCGCATGTTTGGGGGGGCTCAGACTTCACCACAGAATGACTTATTTTTCAGCTGTTTGCTGCTTATGCAAAACCTAACAAATACTACACGTTTTCATTTGACACGTAGGAATAAATGTAAGGTTCTCCTTCACAGTATACTGCAAGGAGATTTATTTTTTAACCTGGAAAATGGAACGTGTGGGATAATTTTGCTAACCACATTGTGCAAGTAAACGCTAATCTCTTTGTACATTGTCTTCCCTTTCTTATGTATGCACTTGATGTAAGATGACCGGCTTATCTTTTTAGAAGCGTATATAACCTGGGGATATTTGTGCCTGACATTTCACGCCTGTCTGAATGACCCTCACTGACTGCCAGCAACCAAGTCCTTTCACCTGCAGTTAAGATAAAGGCTCTTGTTTCTCCAGTCAAACCTCCTTTCCCATATAGAGGAAACATCTTGCTGATAATAAAATAACATAGAATTGGCTTTATAGACAATACAAAAAAAGAAAATATACAACATATAAACAGCTATATGCACGCAGAGACATACAAGTGGCTCAGAGTAAGGTGCCGTCTGTTAGAGCCGCATCCTTACAGCTCCACTTGTGCGACACACTTGGCACCCGACCGCACAGAAGAGCAGTGCGCTGGTGTGTTGGGCAAGCCCTCCTGCCCTCTTGTTTTAGCACTGGTACCAGAAAGACAGAGCTGTTAGAGCCACGCCATCTTACCTGCAGCCTTTGGGCAGCATGCTTAGTGCCTCTTTGCCTTTTAGAGGATCTTTCTTACAGCTTACTTAAAAGTTTATTGTTATTACTAAAAGTTAATAGTCTCTGGTATTCTGTCTTTTCAGAGGGATCTAATTAGTCTCCTGTCTAGAACCTGGGCTACAGTACTGCCTAATCAGATGCCAGTTGGTGACAAGTTTCAAAGTTTTGATTCTGCACTGTAGATAATTCTGAGAACAAAAGCAAAATCATGCAGTGCAAACTATATGCTAAGAAAATCTGCTTTAAGCTTAAAGCCTGGCGTAAGAAAAGGAAAATGGAAGTGAATTATTTCAGAAAGCCTTTAGAAATGGGAATCCAAACAGAAATTATAGAAAGGAAACAGTACTTACTATTTTCTGTAAAATGATTTTTCCTATGTGGAAGTGATGCAGTTACAAAGGCAAATATCAGTTTACTCCTAATGGCTATGTCAGGGGACTAATAAACTGACTTGAAGTCTGTTCTGTGCCACAAAAATAACACAAAGATGACAAAGAGCACTGGAATGGATTCTTCTAAATAAAATACTGATGGGACAGAGGCATTATAGATATATTTCTGGAGGCATGATACTAGAACAGCACAAGCTGATGAAGGCAAAGGTTATAGAGATATTTAAACTTTCAATTATATTTCTAGTTAGACTCCAATTTCACACTGCAGTTAGTTTATACCTTAATATATATTTTACTAGGTACAAAAGTAAATAATTAATCTGAGCTACTAAGAAGATTGACAAAGAAGATATAGACCTCTTGGCTAGCTCTAGGCTATATGAAGTACGGAACACGTTCACATAGTTATGCAGATTATATCCTGCTGTTAACCAGGCATCTTATTTCTGCCTTTATTGCTCATGCGAACTGCACCTGTAATTTTGCCATTGGCTTCGGATGGAGGCTGCCAGTTAACAATTATTGTCCGAGGTTTTCCCTCTTTGCTCACCACAGTCACGTCTTTGGGAGGAGAAGTAGGAACTGCAAACAAACAAAAACCAGACTATCAGAAAGAGGTTGCCCAATTTCACTGGATATAAACAAGTAACCTCAGCACCTTTGCTTTTTATTTGTTTTACCACTGAAAAAAGGCACGTACAATAATAAAAACTCTGAATGTTCAATCTTGAAATAAATCTACCACCCTAGTGTAGCAATCTTACTGATTTACTCCATTCAACTGGCAAATGCCATCTGGTGTGGCTCATCTCCTTTCCATAAGGAGTTACCTGTTTCTAAAGCACTTCTGTCAACAGATGCTGCGATTCATGACTGAATGAGCCCATGTGTCTTCAAAAACATGGCATCTTTGTACAACTCTAACAGTTGGGGTCAATGACTTCTAACCTGAATTTCTTCGGTCATCATAAAAATTACATGAACTTGTGAAACAAATACATTTTATATGCACAGGCATATGAAATACCTCTGTATTTTCCAGGTTTGTGGTGGGACCAAGACCTAGCAATGCCAATTTGCCACTTAAATCTGAATCATAATCTGTAATTGCTGATTTACTTTATTGAAGAATTATTTGTAATTTGCAAGGAAATCTGTGCCACAGAAGCATTTGAAATCCAGAAATATTTGCTGAACACAATTGTCCAACCTTTCTCCTTGGGTTGCCAGAGAGCAAGATGGAGAGAAAGAAAGGAGGAGAAAGAACTTCCTTCTCCCATCAGCCTCCTCCTGCCTAAAATTCAGGAAATGGCACAAGTTGCTCCAGCAAAAGACTGAAATCTGAGACCTTTCTCGCTGTGAACTAAAATATCCAGCTGGGGCTTAAATTAATGGCTTTCAAATGCACAGAGCCAATGTCTCCAAAGGTGCATTAACCAGCCACAGTTTGCAATGCCACATTATGAAAAACATGAGACTTCTAATTAGGTAACTTTTAGCAAAGTAAATCCGCCTTGGTTATTTAATACCATAATAGTAACATTTAGTGCTTACAGTGCTTTCTGCATTTAAAGAGCTTTATGTATATTACCTATTAGAAATTAATCTGTACATCCTCTGAGATAGCTACCTATTATCCCTGTGCAGAACAATAGTTGGAAACCAGGGATAGCAAAGGCTCAAAAGTTACTGTAACTATTATCCCAAATACTTAAAAACATGCTCAACAGAAATGGACAGATATAAAGCACGATTCAATGCCCTACAGTAAGTTTCAGAGAAAAAAACCCAAAATATCAGGACTAGCCCATAAGAGATTCCTAATTCAGAGACTAACACTGAAGCCCGTATTTTTCTTCAGCATTAGCTGAGGAGCAAGTCCTACACAACGCTGCTACTCAAGAGTATTCAAAAATAATGAGTCACACACTCAGGAATTTGGCGAGTAATATAAATCACAAGATCTGTTACGAGAAAATACATTTAGCCTTTTTTTTTTTCATTTGCTTCCTAGTTCCCAAGCTTTTAGATCATATTTGTAAATATTCTTTACAACCACCTCGACTAGAAATTTACTTTCTATTTAAATGAAAAGAGACCACCTGTATCTTGCTTTTGCTCCTGTACTTTTCTGAGTTTCAAATTCTCTTTTAAGAATTTGATTTGTGCAACTTTTACAGTCCCTGCTCTTAGCATAGAGTGATGGATGAGATTTGCATGTGTGTCAGCAAAAATACCAAATAAAGTGTTTTAGCATGGGATGGGCATAGTAATTGGAATGGGAAAGGAGCCTCAGTGCGGGCCCGTGCTGTCACAACGGTAGCTGGCTCCACGTCACGGAATGCCCACCAAAAACTAAGACAATGATTTCAAAAGCAACTGAAGCTCACTAAGGGTTTATGGGACCTCAAAGTAAGTTAGGAGATTTCTGATTTTATCCTGGTTTTGCTTTTTCTTATGCCTTATTATAGAATATTTGGATGATCTCACTAATTCTTTGCGTGCTCGGTTTTTTTTTTTTCTGTATTTTAATTTAGCATAAGAACTACAGGTTAATTTGGATAGGCTCTTTTTTGTCCTATAATAAGAAACCTAAGCATAATAAGCAGTAAATTTAATTGCACAAAGATCATTTAACACTGCAGGATAAAAAGAGCTCATGAGGGAGGGAACTGGGGAGAGGTTCTGGACCTCGCAGTTACTCAGTGGGCCCAAGTTCCTCCCGCCGGCTACAAACCCTTCTCTGTTCTGTACATTGCGAGTGCAGCACCTCTACAGCACCTCTACAGCCTCATGCACTTCCTACTCTGTAATAATTATCATCGTAACTATAGCAAATTTTAATCATTATTTGCTAAAGTATTTTCTTTGTATTTGCTATTAATGTGCTCTTTCTGAGACTTTCAAGTATAGCCTTCTTTATTCTCTCCTGTCCATGAACTGTGGTACATTATTCATTACTTCTCTGTAATTTGATGTAAATTCTTTTGCATGCAATCATCCCTTTGAATTTTGAAGTATGTTGTTGTTTTTTAATCAGAATTTCTGAATAAACTATAAAGAAAAGAACCCCCCAGCAAGTGTTCATCAGCACAATGATTTCAAATACATGCTTTCCATCCTCCTGAATCCTGGCAGACTCGACTTTATTCATCTCATCTGGAATGTTGGCCCTTCCAGAAAGACAGGAAGGAGTACCTAATTCAAAAGTTGTTCCATGTGCTGTCATACTCCAGGTACTTGATCTTCGACCTTTAGTCACCATCACGGAGAATTCATACAAGGTATTTGGTTTTAACCCAGTCACTAAATAGCTCAAAGTGGTCGCATTTGCAGTCTGAAAGAAAAACAAAGAGTCAGTAACTTCTGAACTGAAAACCATCAATCACCAGCTCTCAAACACCCTTGTCTCAGGTAAGTGTTTAAAACATTTTAGCATCACTACATTTTCATAACCACGGTCATTAATTCTGTAATATTTTTGCTCTGTCATGCAAATTCATTAATCAAGTATTAGTGTGCACTTATTTTATCCTAAACTAGAAATTCTTTCTGCAGTCAGCAAAAGCATTTAACAGCAGTCAACTACAAATTTAAAAAAAAAAAAAAAAAAAAGGCAATACAAGGTCCAGGGCACACTTGTTATGCAGCAGGCTAAATCCCTGTCTGCTTGGGGGGGGCTTAATTTATAGCATTTCATTAACTGATGTGGCTAGGGAAAACAATGAAGCACAGCTAACGGTAACAGTCCTTCTTGAAATCTGTATCTGCCTTCCAAATTCCTGTTAGAATTTTCAGTAAATTTTTAACATGCTTAAAAAAAAAAAAAATCAACTGAAAGTCTGAAGGTACAGGTGCCGAGACTTGAAGATAATGAAGCTTTACTAATATGTAGATTTTTTGCAGAAAAAATGGTTATCTAGGATTGCACACTGAAACTACACATGGTTTATAGTGGAATTTGTAACACAGCCATTTAGCTAGAATTTTTGACTTTCTGGTTAAAATATCTGGTATTTGTTATACAAGACTTGAACACGAACAGAATGTACTTAAGGCCTATGAAAAAAAAAGATAGATAGATATATCTACATATATGTATATTCCTTACCTTGACCTACAGCAATCTAAACATAGAATTGAAGAGTGAGTTGTTTTAATATTTGACAGGGCCATACAACAAGTGTATACAACTACCGCCTTCAGGAAACGACTCTTTTCAGGTAATTAATTTTCAAGGAAAAGGCATGTTTCTTGAAGACTTTATGAATAATATAGTCCAAATTCTGCAAAGAAAACCCTTGTCTCTCAAGTATCAGTGACAGCTTTTTTTTTACCCCAGGTGAAAATTCAGAAAACTGTCAGCCAAGTGATACTTAGATTTGTACAAAATGTTTTGCTTGTTCACAGACATGCATTTTGCCAGTTAGACATCACAGGGGTGGACAGACAACAAAGACGACATAAAACTAATTAAAATAAAATCCTCCATTAACTTTAAACCTGTACTTGATATAAACTCAGCATAGTTTCAACATAAATGTGATTATGGCGGAATGGTTCAAACATTAGTTAGTGACAAATTACAATGAAGCAAAGCTTGATTGAGCACAACCTCCCTAGTAAAGGAGGGGAGCGAAGACCTTTGGCCGGGACAATTGCGTCATGACAAGAACAAAGGAGAAATCCTTCCCTAGCATGTTGCATGATGAGCTGACTTACCCCCTGAAAGACACACCATTTCTTCCTCTCCAGAATACTGACAGAAATTCCTAACAGCATTTAAGCATTCGGTTCTGTTTATAGTACTTTTTAGCTCCTAGCTGCAGTCATCTGTGGCAGCTGGAGTCCTTTTTACAGGTTAAAGTTGTATTTTTCATCTATAGCTTTGAAACTTCGTATTTTTTCTTTTCACTGTATGAATGTAAATGACACATGAAAGGCTAAACTGGAGTGTTAGACTTCTCTGCTTTCCTCATTTTTTAACACCATTTACTGTTTTTAAGATCACAACATATCTCGTGGCACTAAACCCCGCTCACCTACTAGAAATAAACTTCATAAATATTACCCTGTAAAATTTATTTTCCTTTTATACAGTCCTAAAAGATCTAAGTTAAGATTTAATATTTGAGCTTATGCTTGAGAGCACACTGATAAATCACAGGTAGGCTGTGAGTAGGACAACTCTGCTCCACCAACAAAGATTCTTTGAAAAACGCTCTCTGATTCATATTAGTGAAACTACACCGTTCAAAGCACAGTGGAGTCTTTTAGCTTCAGGAACTGTATCACATGTGTTCCTGTGTTTATACACTCTAGATTGACACAACTCCTATACAAATTTCAGAAAATAAGGCTCCTTAAGGTGGAACCTCTTAACTTGTCTTTGAAGCCCGCAGCATCTTCTTTTAATAACATTTTGTGGATGTCAGTGTAGCAGCGGGGAGCAAACGTAGAAAATATGAACGAACTATATCAACATCCAATTTACTGACAAGAGGGATGATGAGACAACACTGTGTTGAACAGATGTAGCTTTGGATACTAGAGAACTGACACAAAGATAAAATTTCTGTGTGCAAGGCTGCTTAACGGAGAAGCTCCGATGCAATTGGGTGAACAGCCTCAAAACACGCAATAAATAACAAAGCTGCTAGAGATGGCCATGACAAACAATCTACTAGCTCATACTTAATAAAGTTACCAAAAACATGACTGAAATGCAGCAGCTTATTGAACAGCACCGCTGAAAAGAGGTTTTACCTTTCTTAAAATAAACAATTGTTATTGTCCAACAGCATAGTACAGAATTTATGATTGAAACAAAGAAAGAAAAGCAGGATGCGATGCGAGTTCTCCAAACGTCATGCATGGGTTAAAAATAATTAGAGCAAATATTCTCAAACTTGTGTCCTTTCAGGCAAATGCTTTTTCCAGTGAGTGATTTTGAACTATATTCCATCATTACATATTATTTTTGGTCCACAATAAAACTTCTTGACCACTGGCCACTAGCACCAAGAACGGTGGGAGTATTTCATTTACCACTGAGGGTGGGTTTCTTTAAGCATTTAACTAATGAAACTGCAGCATTATATAAATCACTCCCAAGATATCCTCTGCACATGACTTAGGAATGTGGGCTCATAAATAACTTGCCTTTAGAGGAAGAACACACATATATACATCTTTTCATTTCAATAAAAAAAAAATCTGGTTTGTAACAAGATTGCTCTGCAAGAGCATAAAGGGAGCTCCACTAGCTGCATATTTTAACAACCATTTCCTTTGAGTCTCATTTCAAATGTGAAATTTGAAGTCAGCATTTTTGAGGCCTCCAGATAACCCTGAAAATTAAAAAAAAAATAATCCAACCAACCAAATAAAAAAATCCAAACCAATAAACCCAACTCCAAATCTAGTCTCCAAATCAAAACAGTAGATGAAAATCAAGGAAGGCAGGGATATCATAAAGTTATTGTTATGTATTTTGCACCCATTCAGTTCCCAAAGGAAAGGTTCACTGTCAACTTCGTATGAACCATAAAGGTTGTAAAAGGAAACTTAAAACCATCAAGGTAAATATTTTCCCTGCATGACTCAACCCACAAATTCAGATTCTTCCGCTAAGTGGAGAGAAGCTATTAGTACCATATACCTTATTAATGCATTATTGGTTCCTCGAAAGGTAAGCCCACATCTCTCATACAAAGCGATCGTGTCAGGATGAAGTATAAAATAGAAAGTATAAAATTGTCACCATGCCCATGGTTCCACAGCAGAATGTAATTCTGGAAGTGTTTGCCTGCCTCCCCCAAGTCAGCTCTTCCATTCACTCACACACAACGCCCCATCTCAATCTCTTTCACACACATATGCAAAAGAGAGCACAAAAACAACTACTTCCACTACACCTAGAAGAACCTTTGAAGCAATGATTTAACTGAGCAGTACTGATGCAAACTCAGCCCAGGCATCTCAAAAAAAACTGTGCACACCTCTATCCTGTTTTCTAAGCACTTGTCCTGACTCTCAGCTTTCCCTTAACCCTGACTCAGACATGAAACTTCTCACTGAAGTAATGTGGCTATGTTAGCGCTGTTGAAACTCCAATACCTTGTACTTCGTATTTGCAGGAATATTGGTTTTCCAGCGAACTGTGTAGTAGCGAGCATCTGTGATCTTCTGGTTCTTTGGCAGAGAGTTGTCTGCCCAAGTGATCCGTATGGTGTCATGACTCAGAATGGAAGCCTGAACTCCCACCGGTGGCATCATGGGAGATGGATCTGGCACTGGAGTGTATGGAGCATTAATAACAAACAAATCAACCTCGGAAGTGTCTAGGGAATTGATGGGTAAAAAGTAGTGTATTATAATTAAAAAGGGAGACGGTGGCATTTTAATGTAAATAAAAACAAAAAAGGGGAAATGCAGGGTAGTACAATGAAATGAGAGGTGAGAAATGGAGAAAAAGAGAGAAAAGCCAGAGTTAATACGTGACATAAGACTGGCTAATAAAATTACTCTTGCATTGTGTTCCCTTCTTAAGACAGTGGGACAACATATATATGCTAATATATATACCTAATCGTATTAGTGTTCAGCACATTCAACCATGGCCTAAGAACCCCAAACATGCAGTAATTTTAACTTTGACTTTATTTGCCTCAGAATGCCCATTGATTCCTTTTCCAGAAAACAACGAGGCGAAAAACGAGCTGGACTTCTCGATGGGTAAATGTCACTTCATAAAAATTACAAGGAGCTCCCAGCACCTTTTAAAGAATGTTAATGGCCATCAAGTTCTGAGTATCATACACATTTCCAATAACTGAAGAAACCGCAATTCCAATGTCCTCTATATAATCTATAAGAATTCCTGCTCTTCAGAAGACTAAAACAAACAGAAGTGTTAAAGTCTACACAAAATAACTCAGTAATGTCAACAGTCTAGTAGGGAGCACAGTGAGCCACAGCATAGTAATAGCTCACTTGCAAACAAATTTCTCTGCTTAAAATCTTTTATTAATGTATTACAAAACAAAAAAAAATGCCAAGAACTTGTTTCGTCTAAGTGACAGCAGACTGAGACTTAGACAAAGAAAATGCAGGCATTGTATTCAAAATCTCAGTGTAAAAGACCCCCCCAAAAAAAATTCTGTACTTGTTCATAAAAAACAAAATAAGGGCCATGCCTTTAGAACTGTACCCACTCAATTTGTGCTAACATAATGGTAACTTTTTGAATAAGAACATCTATAAGTAGTTGAAAGGTGGGTTTTGTAATTTAAAAATGAAACCAATTTTAGGTGGTTTAATAAACAGATGAAACGTGAGGCAATCACTGAAACAGTAAGGCCAATCAGTTAAAACAAACGGAGTGTACCTGAGGACACTGAAAAACAAGACTCTTGCATATCACCACATTTCCAGCTGCTGTGCACGGTAACAATTTTCAGCTGTGCAGAACTGAAAAGCCGCCCCCCGCCTTTACCTGAGTGAGGCCTGGTCACCGCGCTCTCATAGAGAGGGATTCCTTCACCAACGTTGTTAAATGCTTTCAGAGTTATGACATAGTGGGAGCTTGGGTCTACAGGGAAAAAATAAATACCTTTTTAGGGCAAGCTGTTAGTGAATCCTACTTTCTGCTTCTCCATATTCTCTTTGTTCAGAAATTTATTTTTAACTGAAATACATGAAATAGCTAGGCTAAATTTGAATTGAGGAAGTCTCCATACAGACCTTCTGTTAGTGTTCGACAGTTCTCATACAGCGGAAGTCTATAGTCACAGCAAATCTACCTTACGTACAGTCAAAACAGTAGGGAGGAAAAATATTTTTAAATGAACATTTTAAGTTGCTCTACTATGAAATTACTCAAAACTCCAATTTTATGGAACTTCTCAACAGCTCGCAATACTAATATTTATTTTGCTTTCAGGGTATTTTAAATTCTGTGGAGGGTTGAATCTATATTTTTCTTTTAAAGTAGATGCCACTGTACCTTGGTGACATTTTAGTCTCTTTTTTGCCTGAAGCCACCTGTTCTGCAGCTCCAGAAGGAGAATAAGGGAATGCTGCTCAGCAGGAGAGTTTTTGTAATAAGTGTTGAAGGGCAAGCATCAAATTAAAATGCACTCTGCTTCAAACTCAGTGAATGTAGGATTCTCAAATTTTTTATTCCTCTGCCTCTATCATCAGAAAATTGAGTTTATTTGAAATTTACCAACAGTTTGGCATCTGGGATAATATCTGAATAACGAAAAAGATCCTCTTAAAAACATGCATAGAGTTTTATTTATTTATAATACTATGATTAGAAAAGAGTAACATAAATGAGAGGTAGAACTTGGGCACTGATGTTAATTCACTTTCCTCACCTAAGTTTTCAATGGTGTAGTATCTCTGTTTATAGTCCACCTTGATGGTCTGCGCATGAGGACTGCCAATGCCATACCCTATAGCATAGCCTCTCACCACGATGTTCTGGTTTTCAGGTGGAGTCCAGCTTACTACAATACTGGTGACAAGCGGACGAACATGTAAGGAACTTGGAACTTCAGGAACACGAGTTTCTGTTAAAGAAGAATGGTGGATTTCAAGGATTTCTCTTAAATAAAGGTAATTACATGAAAAGCTATGAGCTAGTAAGGTCAAATGTAGCATTTCTACTCTGCATCTGTACTGAAGTGAGTGCGCTCCAAAGGAGAGCACTTTATTATACAAGAAAGAGCAAAGAACTCTAATAAGGAGAAGAAAATTAACATAGTTCTGTATACTAATATATTTTAATAGATCCTCTCTTTAAAAGAAAGAACAGTCATTCTGAGGAAGAGTATCAGACTTGCTTCAAGGCAGATTTTTTTGATGTTTCTGTATGTTCTTTCCAACTTGTAATTTTTCAAAATATGCATTAATCAAGTCCTTCACCCCACAAAGCAATCCACTTTTAGTTCCATCATATTACTTACTTGTGGGCATTAAACTTATTATATTGAAAACACACTGATGATAAAAGAAAGGTTCCCGAGCTCTTTGTGGGATTAAATAGAATACTCCAAAGCTCTAAGAACTGTCAGTAAACTGGATATTACACGTGCTGCAAAGGTTTCTTCTGATTTGTCCTACACTTGTCACTATTTAAATCCTTGAGTCTCTTTAACATAATTCACAAAATAGATGCAGGGACTACACAACCGTACAAGATCAAAAAATACTCATAGAGTCCACATCAAATGTTCAAACCCTACCTCCACAAGTCCCACAAATCTCATCACAACCCAACAGAGAGATGGAATGTGGATCCCTAATAACAGAAGGACTCCCACAATGTGTCACTGTAATCCCCTAATGTTTTTACTTAAAGGTTTTTTCCCCCATTGTTGATTACAACTTAAAAGCAATCTAAAAGCACAACTGTACCTACTAGTGTCCATACCTTTGTTTTAACTTCTCAAAAATTAAATAAGTACTTTTGTCAGGCCACTGGAGCCTGCCGTATGACGACAGATTATAAATAATTCTGTGCTACAGTAAGCTGAGTCCCCCACTCTGAAATAAAATCAGTTCAGAGAGTTCCGCTTCCTGCAGGGACTTCATTTTAATGAAACATGCTGCATTTATCTAAAACCATTTAATAAAGCACCACAACAGGATTATCTGGATCATAATATGCGATTGGCCTGCTAGCCCAGCGAGTTTATGGTCTCCAGCTGACACAGCTGATCAATTAAAGTTCACAATCATTAAATACAGAACAGCTACAGAATTGCAATATAAGAAATGACATTTTCAACTGCACAGAAGTTAGTTCACTGGGGATAAACTTTCTACAACTGTTTAACACCTCTTGCATATGCGCTCCTGGTGGGACTTGCACCAGCTCTGCAAAATTACACAGTTCTCCTAACACTAAATTGTAACAGTCTGGCTCCCATTTAACATTGATGACACTATAAAGTGATTTTTTTTTTCTATCCAAATTCAAAAAGCAGTCATGGAATAAAATGGAATTATGCCTTATGTGTCTATTGAACCTGAGAAATTAAAACTAGCCATAAATACATTTGCATGGTATTAAAATTATCCACATGAGCTTACTGAAGAAAGAAAAGCAAAAAATATACATCTTCTTTCCAGTGTGCACATATGCAAATACCTCAGACATGTATACAGAATGATATGAACACCATGTTACATTGTCTTAACTGTGAATTTTTATTACTTTATTCATTGTAAAGAATATGCATAAAGAAAGTTAGACTTCCTGCAAGGACTGCAACAGTCCAATCTGAAAAAAATTACAATGACAAAACACAGAATGAAAAGGTTCTTTTCTTCTCCCTCCTTCTGCCCCATTTAAATTTAAACCTGATGCTATCCTCTAGCAAAGTACTGTTAACTTTAATTCAAAAGCAGAGTACATTTTCATTACCTTGTGTAAGTGCTGCCTACTTACAGAGCTCTACTTCAGTTTGGGGAACTAGTGGTTTCTCAAAGCTGCAAGGTTGTGTCATATCCAGTTAGAGGAAGACAGACATACAGCTGAAAGTAATTTCAACTCTAAAAAGTAATTTTAAATAACTACAAAACTGAACTCTACTGTTAACACTGGCTTTTGCGCTGTTCTTGATTAAGCAACGGAGAGTAAGTAATAAGAGGACAAGTGTTAAGTTGAGCATCAACTTTGCATAACACAAAGATTGAAGCACGGGCTCTCAAGGGCTTTAATCAGCTGACTGTTGAAGCAATCTTCCAACAGTGCAGTGCAAATATTGAAGCTCTCTCATTATTCTGTCTCCCAGCTGCCAGTGTAACTGAATTTCAAGCCACACAGATGTGAAAGACATTACTGGATCCAGCGGCATTAAGCTAGAATGACCCTCCAGCTACTTTAAGAAAGCCAACAGGGAGACTGGCCTGCAAAAAGCGTAAGGAAACTTGTGTGCAACAGCATTAAATAAACGCTTTTCTGAAATAGGAACAGCCTACCCAGAACCACCAGCTCCATGTAGGCAGTTCCAAAGAGATTCACCCCAGCCATCCTTTTACAAACAGCCCTTTTCTTCCATTTTAATTGCTTTTAGTCAGACTCTGGGAAATGCTGACAAATTTGCTTATTTGAATTCTACAAGAATCAAGTTCCCACTTGCAAATTATTCTAGTGTAGTAAATACCAAACATCTGGACCAACTATTAAAGGTCAATATTTTTCACAGAACATTTTCTACTTTTATTGTTGAACTCTACATTGGAAAAACAAGATATTAACATGGCTCTGTATACCATATATCATGAATCTATGGATTCGGTGGAAGAGACTTAATTTCTGATGGAAGATATGGTCTATACTAGTTTACCGCTGCCGAAAATATAAATCAATCTCACTTTTCTTCTAAAGTGGCAAAATCAGAATTACTGTGGGTGAAACATTCTCTTTAGAAAGAGTCAAAGCAAAAAAAAACAAAAATACACCAAACCAAAAAAAAGCAGAAAAAAAAAAAAAAACCAAAACGAAAAAATTTTTAAGAAAGCATGGTACCAATGAAGCACAGTGGTGAGACTGCAAAGGTCTATGGGCAACAACAACGTTTTCCACTGTTTCTTTCCTACTGTGGCCTCTCTCTCACATTTGACAAAGTTTACAACTCCAGGTCTGCCCACACTGCAGCCAACAGGACCACATCAGTGGTAGTCAATCAAGCGTACCATATCTCCGAATATCAAATCACCACTCGGACCTCTTTGAGGCATACTTCAGTGGTTTCATTAGCATAACTTGGGTGCTACATAAATACACAATCACTACTTTACTTCCCTAAAGGAAAACAGTCCTCCTATCTCAGCTTCATAGCATGTAAACCCCTGCATAATTAACAAGATGAATTTTATTACAATATAAAAATGGAGCCATTATTATTGTTATATATTATTATTTCAATATTGCATCACTGACATTGTCATTCATAACTGGGTATTTCTTAGCAGAAAAAACAGTGCCAACATACAGTACTAGAAAGTGTAGAAGCAGGGTTTAATTTCAAGCCATTTTATTGACTTGCCACAAATTTTATATTAAAATAGAAATAGAAACTAATTTAACTTAATCCTAAATAAAGCACATTGTACAATTAGAATACAGTAAAAACAATCAAGTTGGCCTTTAAAAAAGGCAATCAAACTTTAGTGTGCCCTGCCCATGAATTCTAATGTTTCTGATGTCACAAATATGCTCACACTGATGACCTTACCATCTAGATCACTCTCAAACGTTTCTGCTGATATCCAGTCGGTAGCTGGTCCAGTACCATTAACAGTCAAGGCAGCTACTCGGAAGCTGTATTCTGTACCTCGTTCAAGACCTGAGAGACAAAGGGTACCCAAGATATCAAAACAGGAATTCCAACTGTGAGTGCACGAATCGCAGTTCCTAATTAAAATACAGGTATAACCTGACCGTAAAAAGCCTTTCACCCCACTATTGCCACTTCAGCATAACATGAGGTCGGGAAAGAAAAGAGCACTACACAGCGCGGGTCCGGTAAGGAAGCTGACACCAATTAGGGTGTAACAGCTAAAATGTGACCGCAGACCCCCAGGGCTGGGACCCTCTGCAGACTGTCCTTGTGGGCTCCTGGAAGAGACTGTGAGGTACTCTTTGCAGCCAGCTTTAATTTCTGGCTATTAATTAGACTGAAGTACAGAACCACCCACATCCGTAATAAAACCTAGATGTAGAATCTAGACAGCGAGCGACCAAACTGTGCAAACAGTTTGCTTCTAAGAGTGTATAGTCAATAATTAAAGCAGTATGAAAAGGCACTCAAAATTTGATACATGGAACTTCTTAAACAGGTTTTGTTGCTGGCAAAAACCTACTCTAGTTACAGGCACATACCAACTCCTACTCTGTGAGCAAAGTGAAGCTTACTGAGTCACAGCTGGAGTTTCTGAGAACAAATCAAAACAACTTGTTAAAAAGTACTGGTAAGTAATGCTAAAAAGTATGCTAAGTAATGTACTAGACTGGATTTTTTTAAGTGTACAAAATAAAGAGAGGCTGTATTACATTCACACCAGAAAGAAGGAAAAAGGTTGATGTCAGTGAAGCTAGGTGGGATGATTTGCGCAGATCCCTGCGCAGTTCCTAGGGCTCTGAGTTGGGCTTGTCGGTGAGCATGGCAAGACAGAGCACACCGACATTACATCCACAGGCAAACAGGTGAGTCTGCCAAACACCAGCCAGACTCCGTTTCTTTGGCATCCTTCTCCATATGTTTATTTCTGGCATTTGGGCAGACACAATGAGCTCAGGACCATCTTCTCCATGCAACCCCTATGCCTTTCATAAATGTTTTAAAAGGACTTGTCCAGTCCACATAGCAAATCACTGGCAAAATTAGGGCTAGAAAACAGGTCACTAGACTTCAGTTACCACTAGCCAGCCCACACTACCTCATAACCTACAAACACACATTTTATGTGTCTTCATTTTTTCTTCCAAGGCAAAAACCCTACACAAACCTGTCTCTGAGCCTCAGCCCACTAGAAGCACCTAAAAACTCCCGTCTGATAACAACAAATGCTTACAAATAATAGCTCACCTTCAATTAGCTGAAAAAGCTGGGTCCCACCAATGCTCTCTGTTACATCGCTCTTGCGGGACACTTTCCGGTAGCGAATTTTGTAGCCGGTGATTTGTCCGCTGTGTGTCCCCGCAGGAGGGGGCTGCCAGTGTAGCATGATGCTCTGTGGAAGGTAGAACATCATTACAAAGTCATCGTCTCCCATGCAGCCAGAGAAACTACTCTAGTGCTAATACTTCATGAAACACAAGACAGAAAGACATGCATACAGAAAATACTGCTTTTTCATCTAGTAAACCATAGGCTATAAGTAAAAAGTAAAACCCCTATGATTCAGCAGCAGCCCAGGTCACACCTGTGCCTATAGAAGTTCACCTCAAAGCACTCCAATCCTATTAGGCGTTCTGATTCCAATTTCACAATGGCCCCTTGGGTTTCCCTTTCATTTTGCTCAGGTTATCTTAAGATACAGTTTACTTGAGGATCTATCTTTAAGAACTGGTATTTTCTCTAAAGGGTACAAGTTATCTGAACTGTAGTTTATATGCATGAACCTATTTATTTTTAATCATTATGGCAGTAGAAGGTGGTATTTGGAAAAAAGTTTTTAGAAAGGGCTTTTTAAAAAACCTCCAATCATAATCACTAAAGTCATAATGACCAAGTATGTAATTTTCTCTTTTAAAGTGCCCAGGACACTATAAACATGCATATATGTGCACACACACTGTAAATAGTTAATCAACAGGAACACATTCGAGCTCTGGTGCTTCAGGCTTCTGTGCCTGATTAAACCTCTTTCATAATTAGCCTCTATGCTTTGGGGCCTGGTCACTGTCTTCATTGCATTCCATTATGTACAATCCACAACCGGACTGGAGTTTCTGATGCTTCAAGCCCCATGTTCAGATATTCTCCTGTTGGGCAACTCATACACAAATAGCTGAAAAGCAGCATGGTAGAAATAAAACCCAAAGCAGTTCTAAAATTTGGTCGATCTGGGACCCACCAACCTTTTATTTACCCATTACGAACATGAAATTCTCCGCATCTTACCTTGGAATTCCGTACCTCCAGTGTTAGATTCTGTGGTGGAGCACTGGGGACTAGAAACATTAAAGGAATTACAACTCTAAAATTTCCATATACTGTACCAAATACTGCATTTCCATACACAACTACTCTCTGCTATCATTCATTATGAAAGTACAAACCATTCTGGTTTAAGACACTATACAAAGTAACAACAAAATTCTACCAGAGGTACTATATGACATACAGTGACTGGCTTAGGAGGTTTACATATTTTCATTACAAAGGACGAACTCACTTTTTATTTAGCTCTTATCACACGTATCTAAATACAAAATGTTTTATATTTAAAGGTACTTCCCATAAACTCTAAGAAAAGAGATCAGATTCAGTGCTTTTCAAAATCAAATCTTTACTTTACATGCTTGATTCTGGGAACCCACATTTAAAATTCTAGCCATGGGTTTTGTTACGATTTTCTGTAACAGGAAAACATCAGAGTCAACACATCTCTGTGTTACTGAAGAGGTGAAGTGCATCGCAAACGTTGTTTCTGCTTTTAAACTTCCACTCTTTGTTAGTTCTTTACTAGCTGCAGCAACTTGCTGGTCATGACAGTAAAACTCCATTAGACAAAAAGGCAATGTAAGAGAGAACCTGAGACCAAGGAAATCCTCATCGCAGCACTTCTGACTCACAAATGTTATCTCAAAGGCAGAGATAAGGGTTCCCCGACAGGAAGGTGAGCCTCCAGCAAAGCACAAGGACAGGGAAGTCGCACAACAGGGGGAAAGATTGTTCTGGCCTGAATAATGTATGTTCCAAATAACTCACACCAGCTACACCACCACCTAAGAAAACACTCCTGAGTGCATAAAGTGAAAGTAGCCCTGTGATAAATGAAAGGTGCACCGGGGTGTGGTTAAATAAATATCTGTCTCCCGCTATCCCACAACAGAAATGGAGACGAGGATTTGGTTTTCCTTCTCTCTTGCCAACTGAACTGAGTCTGAAATCACCAGACCGAGGGATTAAGTGCTATGCCCTTTAAAAAGCAACACAGATTAAGAGGAGGAAATGAAATAAAGCTCAGCCTTTTTTGCTGTTTGTTCATTTTACGCAGTTGGTGCCTGCTTTCAGAACCACCTTAAAAAAAAGTCATGGGTTTCACGAGGAGTGATAATTAATGCATATATTGCAAACTTGGTGAGAGGAAGACAATCAGTAGGATACAGGAAAGGATACATGCATGTAAATATATTCATATGCACATATCTCACCATGTACACAGTTCATTTTATGTCGAAGTAAGCGTAGACTCAGACCAGATGAAGAATTTAACCAGGTCAACAAATAAAACGGATTTCCTATGGGCTGATATCCCATGCTTCGAAAGGAAAGGCATAGCCCAGTCTGCCGTGCGGTACAGCAACCACCCAGGCAGGAGGAAGGTGCCACGCTGGTGGTTCAGAGAGACTGCAAGGAGTCTTACCCCTCAGTAAGAGAAATGCCCTCGATCAGGGTGCAATGCAGAGAGTACATTTCTAGCTGTGATACAGGATTGCTTCCTATAGATCAAGAAGACCACGAGAAGAGAAGCAATCCTTATGAGCAGCACATAAACCTTGGTTCAAATTGTAATACCTGAAGAGCTATCCTGCAACAAACCACCGTAACAGATTAGGAGCAAAAACCTATATAAAAACGCGGAAGCTTGTTAAATAGAAGCTAAAGGAAGTTTAGAAAGAAATCCCTGCAGGAAACATGGAGACTGCTTATAGATACCACAATAAGAAAACACAAGAAGAAAATGTGGATTGTTCATCCGGAAAGATTTGAGAGATTGAAGGGGGAGAACAGCATGGTTAAGCAGCAGGGTTATAAGATTGTAAGAAGCAAGATGACATCCTTCAGAAAGCCATAGAAAAATACATTTCTATAGGTTAAATGTGGATATGTAAGCTGGGCCAGAAAGAACTTCAGGAAAACTTGAAAACGACATTACAACTAATAATAAATTCTTCTTCAAACAAATAAGGAGCTGGAAGCCCTTCAGAGAAATTGCAGGGTTAGCAAATGGTCAGGGTATGACAGAAAAAGATCAGGCCAGGCAACTATCTTCTTTGCATTTGTACTGAGAGAAAGGAAGAGGAGAGGTTTCCGTGACACCCTTCACAAGGGACTTACAGGATCTCTCAAACTGAAATGTCAATATAAGGGATTATGGAAGTCAGACATAACAAACAGCAGCATGTTGCCAGGGTTAGATGCTATTCATCCAAGATTTCTCAAGGAACTTGGGAAAGAAATAGCTGCATGACTTACACGTAACCTCCACAAGTTACCTTGACACTGGGACATGGCAGGTTTGACGCCAATATTTAAAAGGGGTTCCATTTGAGAAACTTCAAGTAGTAAGTCACAAAAATAAAGTGAAGCTACAATAAAGCACGAAATTCATAGATACATGGAGTAATAATACGTATTTGTCGCTTTTTAAAGTGAAATCCCACGTGGCAAACCTGCTGGAGAGCTCTTAAGAAATGAAGCAACAATGGGATAGCAGGGAAGTCCCTGCCTGAGCAAACAACTGCTTAAACGAAAGGAAAGAGAAGGTAGGAACATACGTGGTGGGAGATGACCTGCAGAGCTCCAGCGTGGTATGTGCCGAGACCTCTGTTGCTTAACACATTCATAAGCGATGAAAGGGGGATGAGCAGCAAGGTGACAAACGTTAGTACAGACAAGATCTGATGGTAAAGAACCGCAGAAAGACCTCAGGACATTTTGCGCCTGGAGACTGAAGTGACAGATGAAGTTCACGGTAGATAAAAGTTACATACATGGGAAAAATGATCCTACCTCTATGTGCAAAATGATGGCTCTAAGCAGACCAATTCCACCAAGATCCACCTACCCCAAAAATGTCACCTCAGTGCTCAGAATGAGCCAAAAAAGTCAGTCAAATGCTAGTAATTACACACTTGCATCTTTGATACAGTTTTAGTCTCCTCTACCTCCATTTTTAAAAGCACACAGGAGAAAAGAAACCTAGAAAAAAGCCCAGAAAGGAGCACTGACGGTTGAAACAGCTTCCACCAAAGAAATGGCTAACCATTTCTGTGACTTTGCAATCTGGAAAAGAGCCAAATTAGGGAGCATATAGCAAAGGTCTATAAAATGAGAAGTGGGACAGAGAAGGCTGGCAGATGCTGATTATTCACTCTTTCAGGCAGTACAGCTACAGGCAACTAATGACACTAACATACAGCAGGTTCAAAACAGACAAAAGGGGGTAATTTTTCACAGAAAATTTATTTATAGAATCTTTGTCCACTTGATGATGTGGATGCTAAAGGCTGACGTGGGTTAAAGAGGATGCTGACAGGGTTTC
Source organism: Cariama cristata (assembly GCF_000690535.1). Classification (NCBI taxonomy): domain Eukaryota; kingdom Metazoa; phylum Chordata; class Aves; order Cariamiformes; family Cariamidae; genus Cariama; species Cariama cristata. The sequence goes on along the minus strand of NW_009599636.1, from coordinate 128,198 downwards.
ATGGAAGAGAAACTGAATTAGTAAATACACAGAAACCATTGCAGAGTCAAGAAGTGCCCCAGAAACAAATTTTTGAACACAGAGAGAATCTGGGACAATACTCCTCTCTGCGTGTCTATTCTGCTTTTGGTCACTCCTGGAGGGAGGATTCCAGGCCAGGCTCACTTTTGGTTGGACTGTTCTTATATATAAAAAAACTCCTCTGTAAAAAATGAAAGTTAACATTAACTCTGATAGTTCTACAATTGTTCATATATCTGTACTTGCTCACGTTACCTCTTTATTTGCATTATAGAAAATAACGTTATCACTTCCTGCTTTCAACATTATATGCAATTGATTTAATAGTATCTGCGCTGTAGTTCAGAGACATGCAACATTTTCCCACATGACCACAATTAAAATAGAAACATTCCAAAAGCAAAGTCTGCTCATACGTAAAAATATTCTAGAGCCTAAAAAATAATTTGGAGTTGTTGCATTCAACATAGTTGGGGTTTTTTTGTCTGCTCTTAATACTTTGTAGACTCAATAATCCATGAAATAAACTACTGGCATTGAAATGAAGGACACTGTTGTTTCGTAATCAGAATACCAGATACTTTTGCAGGTACAGTAATTTCCCTTCACTCAATTTGGTAAGCCTCCGGGGGAACTTTCACCAGGTACGGCCATACACAACAACGACATTATGAATAAAACAGGGCAACAATGAACAAAAACCGTAGAAGTCTGGTTAAAAATTCACTTAAAGGAAATTACCAGATAATTACTGTGAAGAAAAATATTGGAATAAAGAACCTTACCATCTGACAACGTTCGTACAACAACATCTTGTGTCGAGACTCCAGGACCATGTTTATTGTAAGCTACCACTCGGAAACTGTACTCTGTGTATTTTTTTAATCCATTAATGGTGTAGGAGAGTCCTCCTACATCAACATCCTGTTCATAAAGAAACATACATACAAGTCAAGGTCAGAATCAGGTCTGCAATTATTATAAATGTCTTAAGAATTTCAGAACAGTGATACTCAAACACAGGAATGACACCTTTCCATAGCACCTGCAGATCAAACCCACAGCTTACGTACAGGCAGGACTTGCAAAGATGCTACCAGTGAGCTTGCAAGAGAAAATTCTACTTATCTGATTTAACCCATAACATGGACACTGGTTCTGTAAATGAAAAGGCATCTGGCAAACTTGCCTATTCGTAAAAATTATTACTATATTTTGAATAGTGGGATGCAGAAGTAGAAAAGGTAATTCTACCTGAGAAATACAACATTCCTATTTAAAAACTGATGTAAAAAATTATTTTAAAAGCTAACAAAAATATTCTCCCTTAGCTTTTTACAGCTGGGATCATACTTATTTGCAATCAGATGGGAAATTAAATGATTGGGATTAATCCTCCCAAAGTTGTAATTATTCTCAGGAGGCAGCTTATATTTCTACAGAACATACTGGATTCTTCCAGTAGAATCATAAGAAAATTTAATCAATTAGACACTCAGCAGGATCAAAGTATCAATCACTGGATCAAAGAACTCAAGAAGTAAGAGCAGTTCAGATTAAGGATCATGCTAAAACCAGTAGTTAGCCTACTTTACTAGAAACGGCCAACCTATAAAAACTATGCAAGCATTCTTTACACCATCTGAACCAGAACTGTTAAATGATGATACAGCTATCATTTGCTTTCTCCTCTTGCGATATGATAGACTTCCTCAAAAGCTACTTGATGCTGATGAATATCTAAATAAACCATCAGAAAAAAAAAATCTATTTTAATTCCAAGACATACATTTCACGCTAGATTTTAAATTTTAAATACTTCCATATTTTAGGCTAAAGGATTCAGTCTACCAGAAAAATGAATACTTCACAAGGTGTTTCTAGACATTTAAGGTAAAAACATAACAAAAGAAAAAAGGCTGTTAATGGCATTGTGTATCAGACAGGAAGAGCCAGGCTCTGTACCTGTTCAGTGTCCTGCCCCTTCTCCATGTAATAGAGCTTGTAGTTCTGGATTTCTCCATTGCCAGATAACGGTGTTTCCCAGGTGACAGTAACGGAGGTGGGGGAACTGGCGTACGCTCGGATATTGGGTGCTGGACCAGGAAGCTGAACTGAAATGTAAGCATGAAACTCTGCTAGTCACCAAGCCTAACCATTAACATTTTCCATAGCCAATTATTTTAGCGTCCCCTTCACTATTAATCAACACCAGTTAAAAGATGAGTATTTTTTCATATTTCAGCATTGCATATGGATTCATTAGGTGGTGTAAAGGCAGCACGAAATTTCTGAAGGAGATCCTCCTCCCTGGGTCAGATTTCTTTTGTCGTGAATGATCCTAACAAATGACAGACTTGGCATTTTCTCTAAGTTTTCCTTTTTACCTCTTTCAGTTAATGGCAATCTTAGAACAGAAAGTTTAGAGAATTTAACAAGGAAAGTCTTATCAGTTCTTCTTAATGGTGAGAATAAATCTTACAAGCACACCAATGTGGAAAATCGTGTTCAAACTATGGTCTGTAAGTGCAACTTTTAAGAGTACCAACTTATTCTGGGAAAGGTCATGAATGGGGAAAGCAAAACCAAAACCAACCAACCAACAAAAATTGATCCCAAAGTCAAGAAGACTCAACATCTTCACAGCTTACCCTCAGGCTGAGTTGCCACCTTCAGTGGCACTGAGCTCTCTCCGGGGCCGTGCTTGTTCTGAGCCACAACTCGAAAGACATAAACCGTTTCTGGCATCAGGTTTTGGATCGTCACTTGTGTCTCTCCAGGACGACTTGTATTTTCAACACGTTCCCTTTAGGAAACAAAATGTTTGGGCACAGAAGCAATCATTGATTAGTAAGAGGGTTTCTGAGGGGTAAAGAAAGGAATAGTTGCTACTAACATGAATCCTGTTTGAATATATCTAATGTGTTAATGATGTGGTTATTTATACTGCGCTGACTACACAATAAAATAATAATATGCCAAAATTGCTGGTGACAAACAGTTTCTAATTTTGTAACTTCTCTTTGAGAAAAAAATATGCACTGAAGTAAACGAATAAATTATACTCGACGTTACAAAATTCTAAGTAGTTTCTTTGTTATTCTTGTAACAGCATGAGATAATTCATAGTGACAGTTTATCCTACTACTCTGAAGCCAGAAGAAAAACTATTTAAGCAGCATACACAGAGTCTGGCAAGATTTAAGGCATTTTGTTAATATTGTGGGGCTGTTTCTTGTGTATTTTTCAAAGAAGCTGTTTTAATGTATTCTTCTACCTCCAAACTTTACTTAGTTCCTCCCTAATATTTAGATTTTTTAAAAACATCCCCAGGCTCTGACTTGCATACACCCAGGCAGACAGCTGTGGCATTTATGCTATTACCACACAAGTAGTGGAGTTAACAAAAGGCAGCGTCCACCCACATCTCCGCTGCTCTCATTCAGTCTGACGCGCAAGCAGAAACCATCCCTCAGCAGTGGTTTACACTCGTATCACCCACTGGGAATCGGGCACGTGAGAGGCGCTTCTCTCAGACCTGCGTGAAGATGCTCGCCTCCAGCAATGCCAAGGAGACAGCTCTGGGCTACTGGACCCCCGCCCCGGTTGTCTGCCAGCACCCAAAGAACAAGTGAGCTGCGTGGGAACGAGCGTTTATGTTAGGCTCAGCAAAAAAGCTGACATTTTGCAAGCTGAAAGCCGTAATCCAGTTGGGAGAATGCACTTTGTGTACTGAGGCAACCAGAAGGATTATTGCCCTGTGTTTAGTGAATCTCCGTTGCACCCCCAAGTCACAGGGGAACCTGCTGCTTCACCCCGGTGGAAGCACGGTCTTGTGCCGAACATAGTTCAGTAAACTCGATCGGTTCTTATCAAGCTCAGGATTGAGGGGAAGATTAAAAGATTAATCATCAACTAACTACAGCCTTTATTTCCAACACATTGCTGTTGTCCCATGAACTTTCACAGAGCTACATTTGGGTAACGACACCTACATACCGTCCTTCCTTGAAAAGAAGCTACCTATTCCCTGTAAATTCAAATAAAAGCAGTATTACAAAAGAAGAAATCAAAAACTTCCCCACTGAGAAAATAAAGGGAAAATGTGCCTGCTTTGAATACAGTTCTTTCCCTTTTGTCTGCTAGACTTTGTTTAGCTCTACAGCAGAGGGCAGACGATTCTCATCCTGATGATGAGCTGCTATTAAATCATTTTTAATGCAGAAGCCCAGGCAAAATTATTCCAGAGTCTCCCCTTTCCTACCTTCCAGCCGCTATGGTTTAGCATATACCACAGAAATATGATGCCAAAATCCCCATTTTTAATTTGTTTCTTTTTAAATCAACTGGTACGGCTGATTTAGCATAACTTGGTTGAAAACATTTCGAAATCCCCATTCATTTCTGCACTATTACATTGTACCTATACAGAGGGAAACAATACATTTACTGTAACTAAAGATCTATTTAAACACATTTTCTAGAATATTCTCCTCCACGAAATCTGAGCTAAAATGGCATTGCATAAACAGCTTAATTTATTTCAGGTTTTTATTAACTTCCACCGTTAAATGAGCAGCATCATTATAGCGTATTTGAATCAAAACTCTTTACAAAAGATTTTTCTTCTTTTAATGTTTATAAAGTATTTTTTGCAAGAAAGCAGCTGACAGAGAAGCGAGACACACACTAAAGAAATACCATACCCACCACAGAATGAAATGGAAGGGGCAGGGAAAACGATAAATATTTTGCATCACCAACTTTTCCAGTTATAGTTAGTACAAAATATTTCATTGAAAACACATTTTCAAATGGATAGTTTCCTTTAAGACATGTTTTAGATACAATGATGGTATTTGAAAACCCAGAATAAGTGCCAACTGATTCACAGCTGTGGAATAACATTTGTCTCCCACTGACATGCAAAATATATTGCATTTTCTGCCTCAAGTGTAAACGCACTCACTGATTTTATCTAGGAAAAAAAATCAGTAATCCAAGGTTATTATTTAAAATAACAAAAAAATCAGAATTATTTTAATGGAAAGACAACATTTATCAAAAAATAAATAGACATGTCAAAGTATTGCACTTTTCAGTAATAACTAGGAACCATGCCTCCCCTCACAACAGTATGTTAGAAATATGTTGAGATTAATCTCATTAAGTGCTACATGAATCTCTCATTTATGCCCTTTCTTAGGGAGCCCTGAGCACCTTTTACGAGCTCTGATGTGTTTAGGTAGGCATAATAGGTAACGAAACAGATGGTCTAGATGAATAACTATATTACCCTACAGAACATTATGACTATTCTAACTCATTCCAGTTTAATCCCCAATTAAAGAGCTTTGTAAACTAGAGTTAAGGTTTAAAATAGCTACCAAGTACCTAAGGGAAAAAGCCTACAGTTCAAAAGCAGGAACAAGTGTTAAGCTGGAATTGCAAAGTTTAAAGTTATATATAAAAAACCCACCTTCAGGGAATTATTAAAAAGTGAGTATTGTCTGTGCCAGCCATGTCAGCTGTACTGCCTGGCAGTGAGCTCCGAGAGACATTTTGACAGTGTGACTACACACAATTAAACTCCATTTTCTGTGTTTGAAGCACACTATGTTGAACTGTGGGTTTAATATTATTTGAATATCTCACATATGTAATTTACCATCTTGTACCAGCAACATGTTAGCTATGTATTTTATTTTTGGCCAAATCTTGAAAGTTTGGAGTTCTTCTGCCTGAGTGCTTGTCTAAAGTTTCACAGAATTAAACCTCCCTTTGCACTCCCAATCCATTTGAATTCTCACACCCTTTCAGGGGAACTGTCTTCAAGGTGGAATACCTAATGCAAGGATGAAGTAACCGTGCAACTGTACAATCTATAAGGAAGACAGTAATTCCTAGCTGATCAGATTACTTCAGTTTTTCTAGAGGTGTGACAATAGAGCCATGAGACACCCACTTCATTTGTACATAATTGCCTTAATAAAAGCCTCTCTCTGACATCATCAAGCCAACGTGAAGACATGCCACCAGCTGGTGACATTCTGGAGCCAGTGAAACAAGCAGAAACAAGCCGCCTTCACCGCCGATTCCCATGCTTTGAAACGCTCCTCTTCCATGAATCGTTTCAGTTTCCAAGCCCTACAGATCTTTATTCTCACTTGCTCCTCCTCAGTAGACACTACATACTATCAAATCCAGCTTTGATCATTCCACAAGTGATAAAAGCCACCACAACAACTTTGGCAGCATTTGCATTTTTGCCATAATTCCTTGTTTGCTGCTGCTTACAAATCTTCTGTAACATTCAATTTAGGGGTCAACATTTTTCTGCAAGCAGACACTGAGCTTAAAACATGAAATATATCCTTTCCCTGGGGGCAGGGGCAGAGGGCACCTCTGGGCAGCTGGCACAGTTGGTGGCACAAAGCCGACACGGGGCGCAGGAAGAGCCTTTTGCAGGAGTGCCCCATGACTACGGAGGGGGGGAATCATGTTCCAGTTATCTTGCAGTCCTCTAAATAAGTTCAAAGGGCAAAGTTAAGGAACACCTTACCATGTTTCTGTGTATATCTCCTTTCACCGAACAGATAAAAAGAAAAGGAACGTAAATCATCAGTGGTTGAGGCAGCTGATACCTCAGGAACCGCACGCCTCGAATACTGCAGAGAGATTTAAGGGCTCCTGCAATCCACAATATGAAGATGACTCTCTATAGCCCTTTAAACTTGGTTTAGAGATGTCAGAATATCTAGCTAACCCATTCCTTGTTACATGTATTTTTTTTCATTTTTCACAAGCCTGATTTAAAAGGTAAATAAATCAAATACCTAGTTTGATCACTGCTCAAATACAAGCGAGGAAGAGACAACACTTAGGTTACTAAAAGGATCCAGTAATGCATGCAATGAAAATGGTACATGTAGGCAAAAATATAATAGTATGAGGAGATGGTACATATGCACTTAAAACCGCAGCAAAGATATACGATCATGTATAATTCAAGGACTACAAAGCGATCATTTAAGCAGTGTTTTACAACACTGAGGAAGAAAGGAGGGTTGCAGATCCAAGCTCGACTTCAAAATTTTCTGATTTCCAGCTGCTTAGGTGTGTGTGACACACTCATTTATTTTTTTATTCAGTAACCAAGCAACGTTTCCACAAGGCCCAACCAACTGGTCAAAAAGTACCACCTAACAGCAAAATGGTACACCAGACTTCCTTCCTTTCTTTTTTTTTTAGTTTTTTTTTGTTCTCATTCTCTAAATCCAGGTTGAAAGGCAGGATTTCACAGTATTTTCATACCACTCTCTGAAATGTGGGATACCAACTGTGTTTATGAGGCATGACAAAAAAACCCCACACCTTCCAAAAAGCAAAGGAGTGGTAAAGTTGAGAAAATAGTGAGTATGTGCTAATAAAAGGCTTTCAGAGCCTACTTTGAACCCTGATCCAGAAGGACACTTAAGCAAACAAAGACCTCATTGAAGTCAATGAAACCACCTGCTTACATATAAGGACCAGCTTAAGTACTCTGCTGTGTAAACTTTCTGTGGACTACATTAACCCAAGCCCAGAGGGTCACTCTGCAAGAACTGGAAATAGCAGTTTCTGCAGATTGTCCTGTAATTTCCTAATTTGCCACAAATTATGAGATTCCTCTGACCCTTTCTTCTGCACACGCTTTTGCCCCAAGAGGAATATTTTCTAGATTTCTACAGTGTTGTGTGTAGTGGAACGGGACGCATTTTGTTTACTCAAACGCAGCGCAGGGAGAGGCTCAAAGCCAATTCCAGCAAATTACTTTCTAAAAACCCAGCGAGTAGAGCGGTTACAACCAGGAAGGTGAAGGAGGAGAGGCAAGAAGCAAGAATGGCTGCCAAGATCTCACCTTTTTTCCTGTCTCACTTAAAATAGCTCCAATAAGAACGAATAATATCAAAGTAAGGAAGTAGTAGAAAAACAACATTTGTGAGGCAAAGAAAATTTTACTAATTACCTCAATTAATCGTCATGAGGCTGGACAAGATATCTGTCCACAGAACTAAGAAAGAGTGGCAATTCACCATAAGTAGTAGTGCGTTTTATATTCTCTTCAAATGACTTTGAGCCTCACACTCTAGTCAGTAAGTAGACAGTTAATTTTCTCTTGAGTAATAAATCTGATAAGCAAGCTAATTTGCAATTAATTAAGCATGGCTCAAAATGACTGTGAGCTCCAACTTCTTCAAACTTATCACAACAATTTGAAACTGTAATTCTGAGCAGCAGATCCCATCAGAAAGAAAAAGGGGTAGATTGAACTCAACCATTGGGATAATGTCTAAAACTCATGAATGCTTCACATTCATAAAATTCCTATTTACAGGGATTACTAGGAGAGAATCAACATTTAATTGACACCTACCACACGGTTCTCTCTAGAATCAGACTACCTTTACAGGGTTTTAAAGCATAAAGTGACTGCTCGCTCTCAATAGCACATGGTTTATCTGGAGGATGTTTCTGTGCCCACTGTGGATGGCACTGATAGCAGCACCAGTGTTCCTGAAGAGGTGTTATGGTCTATGCTTGCTCTTAGTTTCTAAGCAGTCTGATAAAATCAGGTAGCAACTGTTTGCAGTCAATCAAAAACATGCACAAGCATTGCCTGTAAGAATACGTATATGCAGCAACGAAGCAAATAAAAATGCCCTTCCTCTAATCAGGGTGCAGGAGGGAAGGGAACACAACCCCTCGACCTCCGCAGCCTGTAAGACTTTGAGCGTTAAAGACTTACGGTTTATAGTGCTTCTAAGCAAAGCTAGCATGAAGAAGTGTCATGAAAGAGCACAACCCATTTTACATGTCGAGATCTTTACCTGTTTATACCTTCCTTGGTGTAGAAGATTGAATAGGTGAGGTTGTCTCCTTGAGGGTCCGATACAGGCGTCCGCCACGTCAGTCTGATGAAGCGAGTGGAGACGAGGGTGGCCACGACGTCCCGCGGGGCTGAAGGCAATGGTCCTGTTGTAGCTGGTGCTAGATGGTCATTAGTGGCACTGGTCAGTGAAGTGGGAGGTAATGTTGGGATGGCAACATCTTGTCATGTGCAAACATTGGGGAATATGAAGGGCAAACATCACCACGGTTTAAAAAAAGAAAACAGAAAAAAAACACAAAAGAAATAAACAAAACCACGATGGGAAACAAAAGAAAATGAACACACACAAAAAAGGCCATTAAACTGAAGGCTGACATGCAGGCAAAGGTAACTACTGAAAACTAATGGGAAATACTAAAGGACACGTCACTGTCGAGCAAGCAGACCAAATCTCCATTGTAATGGAAGTGGCAAGGGGAAAGGGAAGGGTGAAAATTGAGGATAAAATATGACCTTATAAGAGGACGTACCAGCAGCAAACAATATTTTCATTTCTTTGTAAACCAAATGTAATACCAAACATTTACCAATAAAAAAACTCAACTTGTATTATTCATTCAAAACCACATCCAGACCCAATTTTCTACTTTACTTCATTAACATGAAGAATTAATTTATACTATTCTCAATCATAAAAAAAATACAGACAAATACACAAAATTTATTTAAGAAGTGCAAACTCATCCAGGTTGTGCGGTTAAACATTGAAGTCAATTCACATGGTAACCGCTTTCTGAACTGGTTGGGTTCTACCACCGCCAATGGTCAGAGGTACAGTGACAAACTTGGTATGGCAGTGGAAACACAGGCTTTTTCCTAACTTTCACTAAGGTCACTGTTTTCTTTCCATCAATGCTTTTCCTCCCTCTCATAACATATAATATATCATCTTACAAAGATACTAATAAGCATAAACAACTCTCGCTTCATATTACACGAACGCTTTACAAACTTTTTTTTGTGGCAAGTCATGTACGTCTTCCTGTATTACTACTTTGAAGCTAGGATAAATCTCTGGGATTATTGCATTAAAAGGTTGGCAAGTTAACAGCACAAGCTGTAACGTACAAATAGCTGTTCTCCAAATCCTATTAAAGCAATCCATCCAGTAAATCTAACAGTAATATTCTGAGCAGCTGGACCCCAATTACCACAGAGTATTACAGGAAGCACAATTAGTAACAAAACCCTAAAGCTCAGGATACCCTGAATTTTTCTGGATTCTTAACTATTTACCAAGCTTAAGCCACCCAATGACATTTTCCACATGGGAATCTATGCTGCCAAATACATTTATTCACTTATTAATTATGGAAACTAACTAAAATGGCTCAGATTTTCCCCAGAAAGAAATTCAGGACTAGTACAGCTTTTGTTGAGAGCTGCAGCACCTCCACCCAACGTACTACCAGAATATGTGGACTTGTGTCTCGATAGACGAGGAGAAATCTGCACACAAAAAACCTGACTAAACCAGAAAATGTCATCTGAACAACCAAACCTTCAGGCAGACACACTGAGAACGTCTCAGCTGCACTGAGAAGTCTATCATCAACAATCACTCCATTTTAAATTCTGGAAAAAAAACCCTTGTCAACTAAAGCATCATCTCATATGTAGGTCTTGACTTGGCAGAACTCTCATTTTATTTCTATTTCTTAGGCAACTACTGATGACAGTGGAAGAACAAACCATTTGCTTTCATCAGATTTGCACAACGTAATAAAGGTATGTGGGCAGAACTATGAGACACTTCATTGTTTTGTATGAAACACTACTGTACAGACCACCACAAAGACAAGGGTGTACTTCTCGGGACCAACGACCACCACAGATGAGGCCCAGCTCCACAGGGACATTGGCAATGTCCTCCCTCCCTTCCTGTGTGCCAGTGGGCCTGCTACCGCTCCATCGCTTCTTCCACCTTTCCTGAAGCTCTCATTCATGTTTTCTCTCTTCTCTCAGATACTTTCCTGTCAACTGGGAAACTTTCACTCTCCCAACAAGTACTGGTGTAAATACAATCACCAATTTAATTACATTTCAATTACATCTTCCTTCCTGCTTTCATACTAAAATCATGACTTTTTACTTCAATACCTGTATCTTTACAGGACTCTGCAGGACTCCCAGAGCCAGGAACAGATGTATTTTGGTATTGAAAATACTGATCACTGAGAGACAAGTACCAAGAGTATCTTCTTAGCTATTCTTCCTACACTGTAATAGCCACAGATCACAATTAAGTATTTTCCAGCACTCCCCTCCCGATCAATAGACTACACCATTAATTTAACATTCATTGCAAAATCTAAACAATTTTTATGTTCCCATAATTAGATTTCTTACAGAAATGCACCACATTTTAGCTCTTCTTCTGGACTCAGACAGGGCCCCTATGCCCCCAAGGATAACCTTGTTATTGCAGACTACTCAGTACAGGATATTTCATTACACAGCTTCACCCCTTGTTCGATGGTACATCGATGGTACGACATACCAAGGAGCAACAGCAACATCTCAGGGCAGAAAAGGTTCTCGCTCAAGTTACCAGCACTTACCACTATAACCTTACTCCAGCCTACAACATCACCAGTTCCTAAAGCAGTGAACACCGAAGTGTGTTGCGGACTACTCCTCGACACCAGTGCTGGACGGCCCAGCAGGAGAGATCTCTCCTACATTTGCTATTTGTAAATAAGGAAAATTTGATCAGAGATTTGATAGTCAATGGCATCCTTAGCTGAAATGACCTTCAGATGGTAGAATTTAAGATCCTGAGGAAACTAAGGCAGGCATTTGGCATATCAAGACACTGAACTACAGGAGAAGAGAGTTGAGCATGCTCACAGGACACACGCAACCCCATGGACAGCTGCCCTTACGGGCAATTGAGACCAGGAGAGCTCGCTGGTCTTCAGGGACAAACAGCCCACAACTCCAGAATGATCCATTTTCCTACACGCAAGAAAACAACCGGGCACACAGAAAGAAGGTGGCTTGGCTGAACAGGGAACTCCTGGCCCAGCTTAAGCACAGAAAGTGTAAAGGAAGCAAAAAGAGAGACCAAAATGGCTAACCAAATGAAATACAGAAACACCATCCAGGCATGCAGAGGTGGAATTAGGAAAGCCAAATCTGAACTGGATGGGTGGATGGTGGGGCGTGTGGAGAGCTGGCTGGCCCAGCAGGTTCCCAGCGTTGTGGTGAACTGAGTGAAGACCAGCCAGCAGCCCAGGTAATGAGCAGCATTACCCAGGGCTTGATACTGGGACAGAGAGGGTTTTGTATCTTCACCAGTGACCTGGATGATGGGACAAAGAGCATCCATAGCAGGTTTGCAGGTTACACCAGATTGTGAGGAGCAATAGATACATTGGCAGAGAGAGACCTGACAGAGTGGAGAAGTGGGCCGGTGGGAACCTGAGTTCAACACCAACAAATGCGGAGCTGTACATCAGGGTCAGGGGATCTTCCCAACTATCATCTCACTGCTCCTAAAGGACAACTGGAGTGTCAATTCAGTATCACATTCACGGTCCTGGTCACATCAGCCAGGCTTCTCCTGTGTTTAAATTTCAGCCCACAATAATAGTTCCCTTGCACTGGAAACTTACTCACTGCACCCATCTTTACTCCTTCCCCATCATGTTTCCACTGGTATGGTACTCTGCATAAACCTCCTTGGTGCCCATAGTCCTCAGCATCTTTCCCAGACTGCCTGCTTGATTGACTTCCATTTCATTTGAAATTTCAAATTTCTGTTCACTTTACACTTCAATTGAGTATTTTTCCCTTGCAGAGAGCTTTAATTTCCTACCCTGCTATTAACTAATTACATTCATAATATTATTTAAAACCATGAAACAGTTTGAGGAGTAATCTGTAGGGAAGCTGTTCTAAAAACAAACTTGTGTTTTACAGTTGCATCAGCCAAATGCCTTCTGAAGTAACATCTTCTGAACCATTCTGGTGAACTCTTTGATTGATTGCTTCACACATTTATTAAAACTACTTAACATACGAAGTGCCTCCTTTTTTAAAAAGGAAAGCGAAGACACTTCATATCCAGGCACAACGGGCAGTTACTACTTCAATACACAAATTCCTTATAGTCACCATTTCAGTTGTTCATTTTAACTCCAGGAAGACTGCAGAAGATTAATTTCTACTGTATGGACTTACAAAGAACAAAACTCCAAAGAACAGTACCAGGCTGCCACTCTTCAGTACAGCAGTTGTCTTTTTAGAGCTCGAAAACGCAAACCACGTATCTTCCATCACCTTACATTAATACTCTGGTTTCTCTTATGTGTCCTGGAAACACTGTCAAGTCATCTGCTTCAAAACACATATTCTTGATGCAAAATCTGCATCTTACCTATCTTTAAAAATACTTATATTTAGTTAAAATGCAATACAAATACTTTTTAAATAATTAAATTGAAACAAAATGTTGAAATTTCTCCAAGGAAAAATATTCCCCCGATAAATTTTTAAAGTTCATCTGCTTAATCTAAAACACATCCCACATACTCATGTTATTTGTCTTCCTATATAATGAAATAGATCCATCTTTTACCTAAGTCATCTGCACACAGTGCTTGAAGAACCTGCAGGCATCAAGATGAAGAGTCTGGGAGAGCTGCCAAGATTTCCCAGATTAACAGAAACCCAGTTTTATCCTCGCGCAAGACTCAAAACCAGAAAGATTCCTTCTGACAGCATTATAGGTAGGATTGGTCAAACACAACAAAAAACTAGTGGTGTCTGAAAAATAAACTGTGAACCAAATAAAAGCACAAAGGACTTGTAAATCGTACAAGTAAGGTAAGCAATGAATAGGCAAGAAAACTCACCCACTGAAAGCTGCAATTAAATACCAGCTTGGTAGCAATTTGGTACTGTTGATAGCTGTGGAATGTATTTAGAAGACTAGGTTATTTCCTTTCCTTTTTTTCCCGTTCTTCCTCAGAATGCCTCGAGTGCCATTACAAACGGATTTGTACACAGCCGTGTGAGCAGAATGCTCAGCAGTGCAGAGCTGTGTTAATGAGTAATTACACTCAAATTAGTTTTAATGCCAATAAGGGAGCCGCTTTATTACTTCAAGCTTTTAAGCATGGTGTTAACAAGTAACATGCAAAACAAGTCCCTTTTTTCTAACATATATTTCATCACTTTTTAAAAAGGAACTACACTCTGGAATATTCTTTGCATGCCTATTCCTACATGGTTTCATGTTAATCTCATTTAAAAAACAACCCCAACCCAACATATTCAGCAAGTGACATGCTAAGAACATGGAAAAAGAATGACGTTGTTGCATGCCAGACATATAAACGACAGATTTATCTTTTCAATCACTGCTGATATATCAGTTTTTCTGAGCTTGTGTTTTTCTAAGGGATCAAGAAAAGGTCCTTGCTCAATTTGGCATCTCACAAAGGCTGTACAGTCGAGATAGAGCATGTTGTCTTGAATAGCATTTGAAAGAAATCATTCAGCAGAACAGCTGACATTAAGGAGTGATTCATTTTAACAGTGGCTCCACTGCAGTCGGCGACTGAGAGGGGGAGACTGAGGTTAAATATATGTTGCTAAGAGGATACATTAAAACTGTCGCACTACAATTTCAATTCTGGATCAATATACAAGGAAAGTCACTTGATTTATCTGTCTGCATCTAACAAAGTTAAAAGCTCACGAAAACAAGTTAAAACCAAAGCAAAATATTCCAAGCAGTACTTTTTCTGCTTTGCACAGTAATTTTTCTAATGCTTATATAGTAGCCTGGGCAACAGAATGATGTCTAAACTACTAAAGAAATACAGGTCATGGTCAACTCCTGAAACTCAGTCCATTGCAGGACATCCAGTGATCCACCAACAGGATGAGGTAGGCAGAAAAATGAGAAAGTAGGATTTTCTTAACTTTCCACTAGAAATTATTTTTACCTACAGTACATATACTTTATACGGTATTCCAACACGTAGCATTACGCATTTGTGCTGCCCAGGTGCAACACCAAGACTTGTGGCTAAGACAACTCTAGCACAAATCCCACTGACCCAGTGTGTTGCAAACTGTAAGGTTCCCAGCTTGTCTTGCTGTACAAAACAAAGACGCAGGAACACATGTCTGCATTGCAAACCGCTCAAGTCCCTTCCATCAAACTGCTCTTTCTGAGGGTTTCTTCTGAGAAGACATCACCTATTGCAGCTATTTTACCAAAATGTTCTGGGGAGGACGCAAATACCCACAAGGAGTTGGACTCAAACAAACAAATAACCATCAGTGACTTCTAGAACTTGAATCCTTCACTGGCAAAAGCACGGTATTTTAATTTTACCAACATTAGGCTGGTAAAGTCTAAGAGGCAAAAGCTACGAGTGTCTATCAGTTTGAGACATTAATGTCGTACCCAGCTTTTAATCATGTAAGAAAAATGACCCCCACTGCTATGAGCGTAATTCACTGCGGTGAGATAACAAACAATTTGAACATATGTCTGTGGTGCTATTCTATCATCATCATTTCAGGATGCTGATGTGATCTTTCAAAAACAACTCTGTCAAACATGCCACACCTGAAAACTAGCAATTGAAATGCTCTACTTGTTAGCTAATTATTAGAAATATTTTCCATGCTGTCCAGCCCCTCCGGTTGAGATTTCCTCTTTCCTCGTTTTTTCCTCCTGTGGCACGTTACTGGCATATTCACAGCTTCCTCCTGCTTTGGGCAATAACATTCCAATTATACCATCGGATATACTACACAAAGGAAAGGCGGAATAGGAATGTTATCTGCTTCAGCTTTGCCGCTGCTATCTGAATGACCCTGGCTACCTCATATGTATAATGAACATGCCACTGCTACAACCTACCTCATGAAGGTAGTATTGAAATGTATGAAATTAAGATGCATAAACGCTTTAAGACTTGTTTAATGGCCATATTTAGACTATTCTTGGCCATATTTAACTGCTCACAAAGTCACAGTTAGAGTGCCTGTCAAATGGGAGCGTCAGGGATTTCTGAACCGTGGTTGAGGCTACATCTACATTGGAAGGCAGTAGGAGCGGCACCGGAGGGTGAACCAACTGCTTCTGAGAGCCCAGCACCCACATTGTATGGACTCTATAGGTTTCACTTTGGACTAGCTCTTACCCTGAACACCGGACAGGGACCGGAGTGCATCTTCCAGCTCCGTTTCATTCCAAAGACACTGAGATCCAAGACTACGCTGAGATGCAATTCGGTGGGTGAGGAGCAGGGATGGGTGGGAAATTTCCTGAGTGCTCTCCTGATGGAAATGAAAACTTTCAGGTAGATGCACCCTCAGAGGCCACAGATAATGCAGCAAGTGGAGAACAAGACAGACCTGGCCAACGGGACCCAGTTACGGGGACAACTGAGGAATCTGGGGCATCAGAGAGTGGTTAATATATACGACTGCAGAAGAAAAGAAAGTCCTCTTTATAAGGACTTCAGAGTGGATTTTACAGCTTTTAAATGCAAATAAATCTTTGATTTCAGCAACAGAGACCTACTACAACTAAAACCAGCAAATTACTATTTTGCCAAAAAATCTGTTGGAAAAAACATGACCTAGGACATTCAGATCTCTAAACACCTTTAATATTTTAACTGTATACCATAAGAAAAAAAATACCTCAGAGGTACCGATATGTTTCATTTTGACTTGGGGTACTTGGACAAAACTGTTTACTGGATAAATAATGTTTTTCACATAAATCGCTATTCAACTGATTCTGGAAAGGTAATCAAGACTTTCAAACATTTTTCTTACTTTTACCTAATGCACTGTTTTCCTAAATTTGAGCTTTAGTATATGATATCATTCCTCCTGCTTTGGAACACAAGGATTCAACTTTGATCACGATTAAGAAGCTGTGATATTTCAAAGAGTCACAGTCAAAAAACCATTGATTTTCTTTCGTATGCTTTCCCTCACAGTATTCCAAAAATACAGCAGTAACTGGTTACAACGTAGTAAGTATGAAATAATAAAATCAGTAAGTCCGTGCTATACAACCACCTTTTAAAATTTTGCTTTCTCTCCTATTTTTTCCCATGTTTTGATCCGTATCAAATTGTCTTCCTTCTCCAAGTGCTTCATTTATAAATTTATGACAGAAGAGACATCATCTTATTATTCCTCGTAGTTCCGGCATGACACCATAATCGAAGAAAAACACATTAACTGGCCCTGATAAGTTCTTACAGGACAAATGGCCGCAGTACCGAAGTTGGTACTTCGTCTCAATAGATCAGTTGTAACAACTGAATTACTTCCTTCCCTTGGAAAAACTAATTAAAAGAAATCTATCAGACTCCTATTCTTCTACAAAGAGGTGCTTTCATGCAAAACTGAAAAAGTGAATAAACAGACATGGAAAGAATTAAACTAATTTATTAAACTAATTTCTGCTGTATATAATGAACATACATTTCCGGAATCTCCTGGATTTCGTAACGACAACCACCAGGACCTCTGTTTACCTGGTGTAAGACACAGATCTATGTCTGCTTGATGTGACCGTAGAAAGACAACAAAGTTTAACATTTCGGAGAAAATTCAAAATTTTATCAATAGTTGCATACAAAATTGCACTTCATGAGATAATTTAAACTGCAGAACTTTGCGTGTGATTTTGCTATATAAGAAAATTTGTCAGAAAAAGAAAATACATGAGAACATTCAGATCAACACCTACAAGAAAGCACAACTGTGGCCAGCTGGACATAAAGGCTACTAACCTTGAAATTACTTCTAAAATTAGAATTGCACGAACCATTCAGAAATGCAAAGCACATCTGCTGAGGAACTGACCCCATAAAGGCTGCCTCGTGCCTGCACGACTGCGTAACAGTGGTGTATTACAGATCAGGGACAACGGGCTCAGAAATTAAAACATACAGAGTTTTTATGGTTTGTATCGCAGTGTTTTACACATTACTTCCTGTGATTAACTGAAAATCCATTCATAATGCTTACCATTGTATATAAAAGACATTTGGTACCAAAATGGACAGAAAAATAGCAGAATCTTTGATAATGGTATTTTTCCAGTGACTTTTTTTTCATTTTTTTAAACAACATGTTCACGTGGCAACAGTATCTTAGTGTCTCTTTGTCTCGCTGCAATACCTGGCCAAAGAAACCTCCAAGTTGCCAGCAATTTTCAACCCTGGCCTTTTTTTTCTATGCACTTACATACTGGTCTTATTAAAGCCGATGCTTTTAACTTCTGTAGTATTTGAACTACTTTTGACTATAATACACAATCATTAGACTGATGGGAAAACAAGGTGATGTTGTCTGGGAGTTTATGTCTCCTGAATGGGAGAGATTCCCCTCTCCCACTTACCCCTCACATGTTGTAGAACTGGCTGTACGTACATATATACATACATAAAGCCCTGTATTGGTTTTATGGCCAGACTCCAAAGCCAATTCACCTTGTTAGCCCAGAAAAAAAGAGCATACAACTTTCCGTGTAGGCTACAAGAGAGCTGAAGGTATCAAAAGGGTATGACAGACACCAGAACTGGTTCAAAGGAGGTGGCAGAACTACAGACTTTCCCTTTGGGATGTAAAAGGCCATTAGAAGGTCCCAGTTGCATGTGAAACTGTTGCCTGAAACAAAGAAGAGTTTAAGTGAGGTGCCCAAGGGGACACAGACAACATCAACCACTGTGGGTGCAGTTGGAGGACGGAGCCAGGCTAAGAGGAGCACCCAGCTCTCACCAGAGCATCTCCCACTCCTACCTTGGGAGGTTGGGTATTCACCTGAACCTAAGGGGAAGCTGTTTCAAGGAATTAAACCTGGACATAATTATCCTCATCTTTTCAGTACTATAAAACTCTTTACTGCTTCATCATCCTGAATCAACTAACTACTTTTTCACACAAGCATTTCCTTAGATCATCTCAAAGAAGGAAGAGGATTGAGGACAAGAATCCGACACAGCACTCTCAAACAACTTTGTCTCTAGCAGACTTAAAAAACCAAATGCAATCCCCCATTCTGAGGCACAGACCCTCACCCAAACAAAAGCAACCCTCATTTTCTTCATAAAATGAAATAGAGATGCTTGCTTAGTTATTTCTCTATGCTGACATCTTTTGCCTAAAGCAGGCAGGCAAAATGCTTTTTTATTTTTTTTAATTGCCTTAGCTTAATTTACATTACCACTGAGAATGAGAACAGTTATTTACTCTTCACTCAATGCATGCCACTTGCAAAAAGCCCACCAAAAATACATAACAAGCAAATTCCTAAATAATACCCACTGATTATGAATTTTAAGCATTCATTTGGTTCCATACACGGATGTAAAATGGACACTGATGGGCACTGAATAAATTGTGACTATATCAATATACTGATAAACACGTTCTGACCATGAGCCTGTTTTTTAAAGGAAGTCATAAAATCTGTTCTGATAAAGGACACTCCTCCCATTTTCATTTCACGATGAAATGCTTTGGTGTAGAGGAAACAATTTGATTTTTTCCTGTCTCATAAAACAACCATTAAAAAGGCGTGACAGACCTTATTGACGCACTACACGCAGCGGTGAGTCCGCAGAGGAAGGCAGCCTCTCCTATAGACCTAAGCAGGAGCCCCACAGTTGAGATCAGATACTGGTGTTTCAGGGAAGGATGTAAAGAAAAAAAGCCCTGCATGCATTTTGATCATGAGACTCACGCTATAAAAAAGACGGAAAAAAGCCAAACATATCTCTACCTATCCCTGAGGAGTTTAAAGCTAACTACTTTTAAACAGATTTTGTTATTGGAAAGAAATTCAAACCACAACTACATATTGCAAAATGATGGACATAACAATCTTAAAATGCAATAGTGAATATTTCATTTTTTAAAAAGATTTAAGGTTTTCTTTTAAATGACCGCTCCTTGAGAAAAGAGACTCAAAACCCCTAAACAAAATACATATAGAACCCAAGGCAGTAAAAATGCATATAAATGTACCAAAAGAAACCTGTACAAGTTATCCTCTTTATGTAAATATTCATAAATTGAACTCCTATGCAGAATAAAAATCTCTCAAGAACAGTGGTGCCTGCAACAACATGTTGTAATTTGACTTTAATAATAACAAGAAAATAATAATTGTATTTCAAAAGCAAATGTGCTACATTTGAGCAAAGCTTTTTATGGGCTAGTTACTAATAAAAATACCATGTATTTTTGGAAAGTATCCATTTTTACAGGATGTGGAGCCATTTGCATATTTGAAGTTTGACAAGATACCTCCCTCAGCCTAAAGTTTCACTGGGACACTGCTAATAACTCATTTTATTACCTTGAGCAAATCACTTTCCCCATGCCTTCATTTCCAATCTCACCTTTCGTATTTTTCAGTTTTCATCCACTGTTTGCATACCCAAGGTAACATGGTCCCAGATGCTGTCAATTCTGTAAACACTACAAATAATTAACAATAACAACTTCAACCAGCCAGGTTTAGGATTAAATTACTGCTTTGATGGCAGAGCAGTACCCGTACACCAGTACCATGATCAAACCATCCTACTTGACTATTTAAGGATGTATTTTCAAAGAAACACCACAGGGTAATTGCTCCCTTTCTCTCTTTTCTCAGTAACAGCCTAAACTGAAATACATGAACCCATCCTCGAGCTGCAGTTGTTAATCCACCCGGTGCAATTCCTGCTCTGGTTCAACACTGCTTCTTGCAGATAACTTTGATAACCCTTGATTTTAAACTGAAGTATTTTATTTAAATGACTGTAACGCCCTTCAAAGTTTCCTCTGGATAAAATGTGCATCTTCTCATTTAGGGTATCTGCAGTTGATGTGTGCCAATCCAGAGGTGACTGCAGTATACATAGGGTTTATCTGAATTTTAGCCTAAATGGTTTTCTCCAAGAAATAACTTGGAAGTGAAGATAATTTCCCTCTGTTTGGGATCTGGTGACAATTTAAACAACTCCGCAGCAACAACTCTGGCAAGCCGAAGGTGCAACAGATGAGACTGAACAAGCTGTTTGTATGTCAAAATTGCATTCATTTCTGCTAATCTCTTTATCAAACATCGACTTATTTAACTACTTGTTTCTTATACATACCCAGTGCCCTCTTTTTCTTTCATTTAGGTTGGTACAAACATTTTTTTTAAAGGAGAGAAGATACCAAGCAAACCCCACCATTCCTCTTTAGGCTATTACCACGTACAAAGCAATACTACTAGATGTGGTAGTGGGGTTTTTTATATTCAACTCGATTTCTCTGTTGAAGAATCTGCCACTTGCTGACCACTTACAGGCTACCTCAGACCCACCGTTCGTAGAGAAACTAGATGAAGTATCAGGATGTCTGGGAATTCA
The DNA here is from genome assembly GCF_000690535.1 of Cariama cristata. Taxonomy (NCBI): domain Eukaryota; kingdom Metazoa; phylum Chordata; class Aves; order Cariamiformes; family Cariamidae; genus Cariama; species Cariama cristata. The sequence goes on along the minus strand of NW_009599636.1, from coordinate 106,844 downwards.
TGTAAAGGACACAAAAGTCAGTCTTAGGAACTCTTAATTAAGATTCTTTACTTCTTATTTTTAAAAAGTTGGGTAATGTTCTTTTGCTTCTTCATATTTCTAATTCTAATGGAAATAGTAAACCCCATCAGCATTTTAAAAATACAGCTTCTTTCACTAGCACAGGGGCTTGGGTATTCAGTATGCACATCACAGCACACAAGAATTTGAGGTTATTCCCCAAACGTACATGATGGAGTCTATAGCAACAGATGCAACATTTTAAATGCGGATTACTCTGGTCATTGGCCACTGTTAAAACTCCTGAACAACGAGATTAAAAATCCGTTCTATGTAAAATGGTGCTGAAGAAGAGACACTCTGGTCCCAAGGTGAAACATCCATTGCTGAGCCCCGGTAACCCCTATTAGCTCTGTGACTTGGACTCAGAAAAGCAAACCCACGTATGACTTTCCTCTTTCTCCTTTATTTTCCTTTAGCACCTGCAGTAATAATGTGTCAACAGGAAAACCATACAGAATCCATTTGTCTTTTAAAGACTCTGGCTCCACAATGATCAGTTACTTTTTTTGGGGGGAAGAGAGACGATAGGAGAGGGGAAACAATCGAGAAACCAAGAAAATACCACACCAGGATATTTCTAATGCATTGAGAACAGTGACAATTTGCAGCTTGTTTCAATACCGAATGCACGTTATTAAAAATTAAATTTAGATTTCTTTGCTAGACTTATTTTATTTTACTTATGGTATAAAATCCATAAGCCTATTCGGGTTATCTTGTCAAGACTTCTAGAAAAATAACTGACATGAGAAGCAAGAGAGTCTTCTCCTAGATTCAGATATTTAACTGTAGGAATCCTGTTACATATGCAACCAAACTGTAAACCAATGCCTCTCCAAATGGCATTCAGCTGTCTCTGATATTACTGTATAATTTAGCAACTCTGAAATATAAGCAACCAATTAAGACCATATCCACACGTTTGTTCCCCGCTCTGGTGCGAGACTGACAAAATCTGATATTTTCCTTTACAACATGAGGCTAGGATCAATTACAAATTAAGGCTACTTCTGTCAATCTTCACAACCCTGTTTAGGAATAATAAAGGCAGAGGAAACGCCTTCGGTAGTTGTGATGCGTATCAAGCTAAAGCTAATCCTGCCGTTATACTCTTTATCTAAACAAGAAAAAAAATCCAAAAAACACTAAAAACAAACACCCATCATGATATAATGAATGCATCCTATGCCTACAGTTGATGTTCTTCACCCTGATTCTTTTTATTTTCACCTATAACTAGAAGCCATCTATAGGCAGAGGAACAATCAACCGTCACTCAACCACGGTAGCTGGTCACACTGAGTGCATTCGCATTTGCTTGATACCGTTTCAGAGCTGCACAGCTTTGGTTCCTGGTAATAAGCATTGCTGACAATATATCGCCTAGTAAGGCAGTAGCCAAGCTGCCAGAAACAACAATTACATAAAATATAAGAGGATAAACGGAAAATGAAACTGGTGGATTTGGTAAGTGATATTATGGTAAGTGTATTTGCTTTTATTAGCCTTTCTGGTGGCAGAGAGACTTTTATTGGACCAAGAAACTATCGGAAATTCAGGGTAGCCCAGAAGATATGATACAAAACAGGGACTCAAAGCCTTTGAGCCTGTTTCACAGTCATTGTACAGCGTACACACATCCTAGTTCATTCCACTTTTGCTGTGGTACAATAAATATAGAATAAACACAGATGAAGGATAGAAAACGTGTATTGAGATGTGTTGAATGTTTTTCAAAATACATCGAAGCTTTCTGCTCCTACAGCTTCTTTCTTTGCTTCCACCTAACATTCCTTACCTATTATTCCTATTCACAACAGGACATATAATTTCTCTAAACACAAGTACCTTTTAACCATTAATCTCACTCACGAAAACCAAAATTAAACAGGTGACACAGTCCAAGTGTTTCAAAGTATAACCGCATAAGTAGCAATCACCGTAACCCATACTTGTGCTAAGCAGACTTAAATTTAAGTCACGATGCGCACAATCTGATATGAATACCTTCATGAGGTTTCAAATTTCTTTGCCAAGTCAACTGTAAATACAGTCATAAAACAAGAAATGAAAACTAATAAGCACAATCAAAGCATCCTATCAATTTTGTTATGCCTTCCTGCAATTCACCGCGCACTGGCAAACATTAATCTATTACTAATTTAATCTAAATTAGAGCAATTTATTTAACATGCATGCCAACTTAAATATGAATAGTCTATTGAACGCAGAATATGAGAACTGTTTAGCTTCCAATTTCATGAAGTTAAAATTCAAGAAGTTTGAGATCTAGTGTGGTTGAGTTTAATCAGTTCAACTTCTCAATAAGAATATATATCTAAGGAGGGGTCATAAAGAGGGAATAAATAAAGGCCATTTTTAAACAGGGATTCAGTCAAGAAATGAAACTAACTGAATTAAAAGAGCGTTCTGGTAATTTTGAACATGAATGCAGCCATGAGAAACACAAATGCTGACTTCCACTGAGGAATAATAGCTATGTAAATTAAAATCAAAATGAAACAAAAAAAAGAGTCTTTCAGCATTAAAGAGGAGAACATATTGTTATGTTTACAGAAAACTAGCAAGGAAGTGTACACAACCAGTAACAAAATATTATCAGAATTTGGCTTTGGTTTTACAAAACAGGGTTTGAAGTCAGTTTGCAATTTCAGATGCTGTTTATGTTCCTAAAACACAACTTTCAAAATGAGACTTACAAGCTGTTCAGCTATCATTCATATGAAGCCATTTTGATATTGTAAGACAGTGACTGAGGCAGCAAGTTTGGAAAAGCTTTTGCCTACACACGACACAAGCACTGTCATTATTTTTTAAAAACTTCATTATGCCATTGGCATTGAGGTCGCATTTATTACATACAACCAGGACAGTTGCTTTTAAAGTTTTCTGCAGAATTGTAGTATCTACAGCATCCTAGAACTCTTTCATTTAAAAAGATGAGTATTTACGCATGCAAATTTTTTTATACATGTGAATATGTGTCCACAGAGAAGAGCAGAAAGCTAAACACCCATGTACAGTGATGAATGAGGAAATTACTTGGATTTTATAATACAATAACTGCTCCAAACAGCCAAACTATTTTAAATGGCATACATCACCTAGAAGATACTTGGCTCAAATATCACAGTCCCATAACCTTCAGTATTATTCTAAACTTGAGAAATGGTTTTGACAAACTGTGACAAACACTGTATGAATAGCATGTTTTGATATGGCAACTGGTTGCTTACATTAAGCAAAGCCTTAAGTCTGCTGAGTAAAAAAAAACCCACATGGATATATGTTGATATATGATAGGGGAGATTTCTCAAGGGGCAAGGAAATTCCCCTGCTACTCCTGTCTCTAAAGATACTCATTGTAATGGATTTTCCACCCTCCTACTTTTGGATCTTCTTCCCATATGAGACCAGATGGGATCTCTCCATCTCACCGGGTTTTCGATCCTAGCAGAGTTGGGTGCCCTTTGCACAGACCTGCTGTCAGGCTCATTACTATTTCCTGCTCCCCTGAGATCCACGATTCATTTCTTTTGAGTACTTTTTCCTCTTTACAGAAAATTTGAATTCTTGGCTGCAAGGGTTTGCAGCCTTTGCATTTTTAATCTATAGATCATTTCTTCTCTGGTGGACACTGAGACTTCCGAAGGCCACTCATGTAAACCACAGGGACCTCTTCTGATTTTTCCTTCCATTAACACACACAAAATTGCGTAAGACAGAAAGAACACAAAGACACTTCTGTTTGAGTGAAAAAACAGAACAGTCTTCAGGTGGAATACCCAACAGAATCCTTCTCTTTTCTTCAATGAACTTTTTTCATCTTACCCTGACACTTCATCCACAATAGCCTGCGTATTCTTCAAGTACTTCTGTAGTCTCCAAGGACTCCATAGAATTGCATGGACTGAGAAAATATTTACTGTATTACCTTGACAACACCACTAAATGTTCTTGATTCACAGTATGTAACTGCATACAAAATACTCTAAAAAATTACCTCTATAAGTTGTGAGAGAGCCTGAGAAGTTACATTTGATATCTGTGAAATCATCCAAAATAGGTCCTGAAGTAACACGTGAGTTGTATGCCTCCATGCTTGAACCAGAAAAGGGTAGGAGTTAAATTTACGTTAATTTTTACATACGGAAAATACTCAAAAGTGCAACTGAGTTTTTCAAATCAGAGCACAAGTCTGATAGTGCCAACTTTTGGATTCTTTTCATAAGCCAGAATTTGTCAAAAAGAGCTTATGTTTGCCTCCTACAACAGAATAAATAGAACTTACAGATAGGGAAAACAGAGTATTTAATAAATCTTGATTTAAATAAGGCTTTTGACATTGCCTTGTATGACATTTTCAAAAGCAAGCAAATATCTTCCAGGTAAGGCTACTACAAAAGTGGATTCATTACTGGCTGGAAAATCTCACACAGAATAGTTCTCAGTGCTTCGGTGTCAGAAGGAAAGGTGATACTGAACCGGGGGATACAGGAGGGGATGCAGAGTTCCCTATGATACAATACAATTTTTTAACAATCCAGATGATAGAGCAGAGAAAAGGCTCGTGAGGTTTAAACAAATGCAAAGTTAGGAGGGATGCAAGCACACCAAAGGCTGCGTTTAGAATTTCAAAGCATGTTCTCAAAGTGGAGAAAGCCTGAAAAAAACGAAGGTTTGACACTCTACAAGTCAAGCAAAAAGGGTCCAATGCTTGGCTAACAAGAACTTGGAAATCCAGCTATAGCTGGGAATTTTTTTGATTGTCATCAGTCTAGGGGAGCTGAAATAGTTTCTAAGAGTGGAATCTGATCCACTGAAATCTCTGAGTCTGTGTCAGCCTGAAGTAACCTCCAACAATCGAGTGCCCCTTGCAGTACAGAAACGACAGATTTTCAGCACAATCTCAGATAAAATGTGCTGCCTCCAGAAAATTTTGATCAGACTTCTGAAGTTCTCCACACTGCTGTGGATCAGGGAGGCCTTCACCCCACCCTACCCGACCATGAGTCCTGTCCACCTCATTTCATTGCTGTAAGACTTAAGATAGCTCATGATAAAACTCTGGCAGAGAAGTACCAACATAAAATGACATTATTAATGCAGCAATGGTCCCGGACAAAATTCAATTACGCAAAGAGAGCACCAATTTCGGTCAATAAATGATGTCTTTAAAACTCTCTCAGAATTAGGCTTCACATAATGCAAATTCAGTGGAAGAATTAATATCGTACAGAGCAACTGAAGTGGTATTATACTTTAATCAAATTTGGTTTGTAAAGTCAAACTGCCGCCAATACCAGACATGTAGGTTTCTCCTAAGGAGATCAGCAGGGAAATACATAACACAAAATTGTCATAATTTGACTATTAAATTAAGGCTATACACAAAGAGATAAATGGGGTCCATTCACACCTCTCAGACCAACAGTCCTTCTGAGTCATACAATACCATCAGTGAGGAGGGATCTCTGGAGTTCATCTATACAACCCCTCGCTCGAGCAGAGCCACCTTTGACCAGGTTGCTCAGGGCCTCGTGTAGGTATGTCTTGAGTACCCCCAAGAACAGAGATTTCACAGCCTCCCTGGGCAATCTGTTCTGACTGCAACTGCCCTCACGGTGTGAAACTTCTCTCTTATCTGATTGGAAATTCCCTTTTTGCAGTCTTTTCCTATTACCTCCATCTGCTCTATGCCCTCCATCGGCTCACCTTTGACCAGGTTGCTCAGGGCCTCGTGTAGGTATGTCTTGAGTACCCCCAAGAACAGAGATTTCACAGCCTCCCTGGGCAATCTGTTCTGACTGCAACTGCCCTCACGGTGTGAAACTCTTCTCTCTTATCTGACTGGAAATTCCCTTCTTGTAGTCTTTTCCTGTTACCTCCATCTGCTCTATGCCCTCCATTGGCTGGTTGAGCAGCAAGATGTTGTTAGGCTTCCACTCTTCAGGATTAAACTAATTTCTCTCAGAGTCAGAGTACATCTCATTACATCACGTGCTCACCTCCCTAATTATCTCACTGAGGCTCCACTATGTCAGTCTTTCTTGTGTCAGGAAGCGTAAAACTGTCCTAAAATGGTCTCACCAGTGCCAAGTAGGGGGAAACAATCACATCCCTTGACCTCCTGCCTATCCTACCAAGTCCTTTTCTGCAAAGTTGCTTGCTTAGTTGGCTGCCAGCCTCTACCACTGCATGGAGTCACTCTGGCTGCAATGCAGGACTCCACATTTGTCAGCGTTGAACTCCAACGTTCCCACCAGTTTGTTGGGTCCCTCTCTCTGCCAGTGTATCTGCTGCTCCTCCCAGTCTGAGATAACCTGCAAACCTGCTCTGTCCCATCATCCAGGTCACTGGTGAAGATACAAAACCCTCTCTGTCCCAGTATCAAGCCCTGGGTGATGTCCCCCATTACCTGGGCTGCTGGTTGGTCTTCATTCACCACGATGCTGGGAGCCTGCTGAGCCAGCCAGTTCTCCACATGTCCCACCATCCACCTGTCCACTCCTTATTTCCCCAGTTTAGCTGCAGGGATACTACTGGAGAAGGCCTTGCTAAAGGCAAAGTAAACGATATCCACTCCTTTCCTCTCGACCACACGGTCAACTATTTAATCTTGGAAGGCTGCAGGGATAGTTGGGCACAATGTGCCCTTGTTAAATCCACAATGGATTTTCCCAGTCATCATCATCTCCTCCATGTACCCATAACATGGCTTCCAGAGGGATTTGCTTCATAATCTTCCCTGAAATGGTTCTAGCTCCAGCTGAGCTTAGTCTTTCTTAGTTCTGTCCCTGCACATCCAGGCAATGCCCCTCAATTTTCTGTCTTTGCTTCCAACTTCTATGTACTTTCTTTTTGTGTTTGAGCTCAGTTAGGAGCTCCTGCTTTATCTCTACTGGTCTCCTGGTCATGCACACTCAAATTCCTGCACTTTGGAATAGACCATTCTTGTGCTTTGAGAAGTCTGTCCTTCAGGATCAAATGGTTCCTCTCTTGCCCATCAACACAATCTGCCATGGGAACCTGCCAGAAAGATTCCCAAACAGGTCAAAATCTCTTGTCTTGAAGTCCAAGGCTATAAATTCTGCTGTTTGCTTTGATCAATTCTCTTAGAAGCCTAAATTAAAGCATCTCATGATAGCTGCTACCAAGGCTGCTCTGATCTTTGTATCTCTGACCAGTTCTTTTTTGTTCCTGAATAGCAAGTCCAAGACATCACCTCCCCTAGTCCTCCAGTCAGACACGGATAACCTGCGTCAAGAAAATCTCTCAGCCTACTCCAGAAACCTCCTATATTACCTGCCACACCACCAACTTGCCATTACAGCACAAACTAGATGGTTAAAAAAACCCCACATAAATACCAGGGCCTGCAATCTCCAGGTGTGTAAAGAAGGCTTCAACTACTTCTTCCCCTTGATTAGTTGGTCTCTAGCAGACACACACGACAATGTTGTCCTTCCATTCTCTGATCTTTAGGCATAAGCTCTCGGCTGGCTCATCACCCGCTCCAAGGCAAAGCTCCACGCATTCGAGTCAGCCCTCTGCATACAGCATAAGCCTCTTCCTTGCTTCCCTGCCCCATTCTTCCAAAAAAGCCTGTACCCATCCCATGCAGCTCTCCTAAAACATATCTGTATTCCTAAATGCCTCACAGGTCTGCAACTACATGCAGACTTCTAACTCCTCCTCCTTGTTTCCCAGGCTGGTAATATTAATTCCCATGCAGAATATCCTTGCTTGGGTATAAACTATTTTTCATGAACAATTTCAGTTTAAAGAAATGCATAGGTCCACTACAAAAAACCTTGACGTGGTATACTACTGGATAGCAGCAGCGCATGCAATTCATTCACTTGAAGATCTCCTAGACACCTCACAAATATGGCACAGAATGGCAAACGTTTGCAGTATAAAAGAACAAAAATCACGCAGTATACTACACTTACTTTGGAATTTTGAAGGTGCTACAGTGCATCCCAAATAATGTTTTGAAATTGTTCTCTAAATAACATGGCATATTTGTTTACAGTCTACGATTTTTCTTCATACAGCATTCAAGAATCACTCCTTTTTTTTGGTGCCTGAGTACTTGTCAAATGCCTATCACATAGGGGTGACAGGGAACCATCTGCCTCCCTCCCCCAAAGGCACCTCCTTTTACTTCTTACCACCTGTTCCTTTTTCAGTCCCCAAATGGCAATTCTGAGCAATGCCAGATACACTGGAAAAGGCCAGGTTACAGGTCTGGCTGAATTTTTCAGTCTTCTCACTAGCTTTTAACCTCTACGAAGAAAACCCAAATGTATCCTTTACTGAGGTTTTCACAGACCCCACAAAATAATGCTGTAGAAACAATGACAAGAAATAGTTTTGTTATAATTAGGTGAGCACATCAGGATATCTGATCCATAACTGAGACAGGGGCTGACCAATCAGCATCAAATGGTCCGTAAAAAACGCTGGCTTTGTGTAAAAAAGGAGAGGAAGAGATTTGAGGTTGCTGAGAAAGTCTTTCCTAAGGCACGACTCAGGTTCTTCCTTCTCACTGGGATATGCAGGAGTCCCCCTTGGTGGCATTTGCAGGATATAAGAAAAGACCACCTACCTCTTAATCAATGAGGCAAAGAGAGGAACATCGAGACCGCCAAATGCTGGCAGAAGGCAAGGGCAGAGAAATGTGGTAATTGAGGTACTTCCCTTTCCTTAGGTAGTCCTTACATTCTCCCTAACAGTCAGACCAGGCAGCAGAGCCACAACTCCAGTGAAATTCCCAAAGGTACTGGCCATGCCCTGGAGGCTAAGTATCTGAGAAACAAGGACACAATTTCAAATCTCAAAGTACTTGGAAAGCAGACAGGATGCTTTTCAACTCTCTTGCAAAATGCTACACCCAAAGTTAAGTACAGGGGATATCGGTAGGAGAACAGCACGTAACTCAGACCATTTACCGGAATCCTACTCCCTCTCCTCCCCCTTTCAACCTTCTCAGTTATGAAGAGCTGTCCTAAAAATCTATTCTCTCAATGCCACAATACATAATGCTTTTATATATTCCAGAAAAAGCAAAAGTTGTGGACTCTGTACAGCCAATCCATTTCCAAGTACAGTCTTCTTTTCTAAATTTAACAGAGAATTACAGAATTTGAAAATAAAAAGCCACTCCAGTAAGTCTTCAAATTACCCTAACATTTTCTGCCAGTCAGTTCTTTCCATTTTTTCAATTTTCCTCAAATAACTTCCATATATACTGCAAGCTTTTCAGAATTCATCCAAATACAAAAAAGACCAACTCAAAAGAAACTTATGTCTGATCAAAAACTATATCAAGCTTGTTCTAGCAGATGAGAGTCTACCTATATGCTGGTCTGTACGGCTATGCACAACATACAGTCATGCACATTCACGCACCAAAACTGTCACTGTGTCAAAGACCAGGTGAATCACCAAAATACTGCTACCTGCAAAGTCAGAAATCTAGGTCCAAATACAGAAAACCTTTTGTTGTAGCAGATAATCACATTGTATACTTTATGCCTATTGTATTTAAAAATTATGCTACCTTCTAAGACTGAAGAAAATACAGATGTGGTATTTTACTTTCAGACCACTCAGAAACCCTTACAGTCCACCTCAATAAAGCTAGGGATGAAACAGTATTGTTCTAGGCAGCAAAAACCAACACATTGGAAAATTTCCAGATGAAGGGTTTAGACTGAAACAAGTTAATGTACAGAAGAGTCAACTAAGTTCCAATATAATATGCCAAGTGCAAATAGTTTTATTGGTTTATTTCTATTTAACCTTTCTCAGCTTATCTTCCTCAAAGCCTTGAGTAACTCTGCCTTTTCCAACTACTCAAACTCACCTCTGATGGCAGCCAACTACTGCCTTCCCTGCCGTCAATCACACCACAATCAACCCTGAGTCCGTTTATAGATACCTGCACAACAGCCTTGGTCCATTTCTTCAACACTGGCCCATAAAGAACACATGCGGTCTCTCTGAGAAACTTCATGAGGTTTCTACTTTCTAAATTAAATTTAATTTATTAAAGATCAGTTTGATACGATAAGCAAAAGGGCTAATGGGAAATAGTTCTTAAATAGCCAGATGTTTGCCAATTCCATTTAGGAAGGAGAAAACAGAACAGCAAGGGAAGGGATACACTGTTGACTGGGAAGAACTTTGATGAACACTTAATCAACATTTTTTCACTGAAATTACTTTTCAAACTGGCAAAGTAGGTATTTCTCATCATCAGTTATGAAATTAAAAAAAAATTAATGATTGAAATGTTCACAATACTTTTTGCTCAAATTAGTGTATTTAGTTTTCATTCCAAGACAGCTGTGATAAAAGAACTACTATATATGATACCTTCACTTTTTATACTGTTTCCTTCTTTGCCATTCATATATTGTGAGAAGGTATTAAAATACCAAATACCTGTATTTTCTTCGACTGTGTATACCAGTTTTGATATATCACAACTTAGACACAGCACAGTCGTTCCTAATTACACTACTTGTTATGCCACTACTCAACAACAAAAAAAAATAAAGTGTACTTTCAGTGATGTACCATGTGGTTATCTCTACTGTTGGAAAATGACAACTAAAATGCATCAGTGTTACGCAGGGAATGCATTGTTAAAACACTGCAGGCCATGTAACAGAACAATATGACTTCAGGGGTGTATCTTTACACCCGAAATGATACTCCATCAACACTGCATCCATAATCCTTTGGCAGCATGCAAAAGAAAAAGGACAGCATTATAAGGCAAAGTCCTTCAGTATAACAGGACAGGTTGCCAGAGTAGAACAGGAAGGAGAAACCACTGGGCAAACAACAGGGGAGGGGAAGGAAGAAGAGTCAGACCACAGGAACTAAAATAATAACAGTAATAGTAATTTATAAACCACTACTGGGAATTGGGTGAAAGTACAAACTTGGGCAGGGCTTCAAAACCCAAGTACATTAATTTTTCAGTATTTTTCAAATGTGGAAAATATGGAATAATGCTTCCGCTTAAAAGGTTTGGAAACTACTCAGGTGATTCATGCATATAGCAGAAATAAAGTGACTTTTAATAATTTTTCTGGCAACCTGATGACAGTCAGCCATTGCTGGATCCAGATGCCTAACACTACTCGGAGGCTGCGATCCCACGGCTCTATAGTATTAAAGCTACTGAATCCAGTAGAGGGCACCTTTCATTCCCCCAATAATCATGGAAAGTACATGCATCTCTTCAGCCAGCAATGAAACATACCCACATCCAAACGAGAATTCAGAAGAAGTTATAAGTGCACAACTACTCTACAAAACAATCAGAAAAGAAATGGAAACTCTCTTTATGGCACACTCAGAACAGTTTACTCTCTGTATGTTGAACACCAAAGCCAGGTCTAGCAGATTCACATCTGTTAAAATTACAAGTGTGAAGTTACATCATGCCTCTGACTGTACATAAGACTGTTTCTCCTAAATCCTTTCCACCCCAATAAGAAACAAATCAGAATTTTGAAACAATAGCCCAAAAAGGCAGGCAACACAAAAGCCCCAAAAAGTACAGAATTAATAATTTCTTGTCTGACCTGTCTCTCCCCTCACCCCTCTTACTATTGGTTTTCTTTCTTGTGCTCTTAGAAATTATTTTTAAGAACTGTGTGACTTGAAAAAGCAAAACAAGCTGATGCCTTAGCAACAACATTTGTACTACTTTTTTTTCTGGAAGACAGTAGGTCTTTAATCATAACAGCAATTACTCTCTTTTAACATCCAAAATACGCAATGCAAGACATTGCAAGAAGGTGAGCATTGTTAGTAATTCCACTGACTGGAGCACAATAACAAATATTTATCTTAAACTGCAGCTGTAACTAAAAAAAAATTTTGCAGTTGCAGTCTGCAGAAATGACAAAGCTTACCACTTTTTAAACTAATAGCAGAAAAAAGCTTCTGACACTGGAATGACTTTGATGTAAAATGCTTCCTTTGTGGTGCGCCCCATAAGTGCTTATTTTTCAGTTTTGTAATTTCAGTGATTGTTTTCATTTCGGCTATCCTGTTGGTTTTTTAAAATCTCAGCATGTAACAATATTTCAGATTTCTGGCTACAGTTTATTATTGCACTAAATATTTTATACATATTTTCCAAAATACAAGGTGAATTCTATAGAACTTCTTAATTTCTCGTAAGCAATTTTAAGTGTACAGAAGATGACACTGAACCACTCGTATGATTTAAAAAAACCCATCCTACTCTAGCTGAGTTATTGATATAACACATCATTTGGAAAAAGTCCCTTGAAATTGTTCCTCCCCATCTTTTGGCACTGTACTGTCACGGTTTATCTTACCAAGGTCAAGTATTATCAGCTGGGCTCCAGCCTGTGCATTTCCAACATCATTTTCTGCAATGCACTGATAGAATCCTTCATCTGATTTCACCAGACCCAAAACTTGCAGATTATGTTCTTTCTGAAGAGCAAAGGAACAATGCAACACTTGAAAATGGGTTGCAATTGCAAAAACAATGGTGTTATTATGGCACATTACTGTGACAGGAGAAACTTCTGAACAGTAACATGGAAAAGCATATTTAGAGTTCCTGTCTGATTTCATCTCTTTTGCACTGAATCCTCAAATTATACGGTATCAAAAAGCAGCAGAAGTTCTTACTAATGGCTATCATTTTCTAGCATCACATATCACTGGCAAGTCATAACATTTCCACAGCCATTTTTATGATATTTTAAGCACTGAACATAACTGCATAGCTCACTGTTACAATCCTACAACCTCAGGTATACCCAATTATACAACCATTAAGTTCTCAACCATGTCTCAATAATTACTTTCACTACGTTTAAAATTTCCCACTAGAAGTACCAGTGTGCCAAAACTCATGATCCACAACTCAGTTATATTTATATTTAAACTCCTGTTTGAAATTGTAATTTCCATCGATCACAGACGGCTGCAGAAAACACAGTCAGCCAGTGTTCACAGCAAGCTTGCACTTTAATAGGTTCAACCAACAAAGTGTGTTTTGTCACTGCGTGTATGTGTCTGTCTCTCATGGAAAATCTAAGCTATAAAAAACCAGACTCATACAATATAAGCAACCTGCCTTAGTGTTTCAGTAAAATGACTGAATTACAAGGCAACCATTTCTCTTCAGGCCCCAAACATCAATAGCACGCAAATAGGAGGCTGGTCCTATAAAAGAACCCAGCTTCCGTGCATATGTGCTAGATGACTAAGAGACAGGTTAACAGCTTAAAAAACTGCAAAACTGACAATGTACTTACAACGATTTTGAAATAGTCACTTGGGATCACCATGTCTCCATTCTTGACCCATTTCACAGTTGGAGTAGGTTTTCCAGTCACTTCACACTCAAACACAATGTCCATAGATTCGTGAGCGTAAATATTTGCAGGTCGCTTCAGAAATTCAGGAGGAACTTCAAATAAAATGGAAAAAAGACAAAAGATGGTGTTAGCATCCACAAAAACACATCAGTTGTGCTCGTACTCCAAACTACAGTAAGACTCAACACATAAAAAGATGGTTTCAGGGACTCTAACACGAACAGTAGCAATGTTGGCAGAAATTTTCCGATCAGGGTCTGATAGAAGCTCATACAAGCTCTGTGTTATTTCAAAACTACATTTGGGTCAGTTAAATAGCCAGTCGTTTTAATTTGAAATGACCTCTTGAGAATACATGAAAGAAGAAATCGAACTGAGATGTATAAAGTGTAAAGTTAAGAAGTATTTTAAAATCAAGAGCCATAGATGCTATTTGGAAAAAAAATACTCCGTGGCTGAAGAACACATTGCAGTCTCTTATCTGCCACGGGCATGTTGCTGCATGGGAAAGAGACCACAGCAGGCAGTGGATTTCAGACATTATTCACACTCTTCCTTCACCAACTCACAGTTCACCTGAGCAAATCATTTAGTGCTTAATTGCGCAACAGGTTTATGCTCCTTTCACAAATAAAGACTCTTGTGGGATAAGCTCCCCAGCAAGACAATGAAAGGTTATGCAAAAGCCTTCACCCCTTCCTGCAGCAAAGTTTATTAATTTATAAAACGGAAAGACAGTAAGTTAGATTTGAAATTAGAAAGTCAGGTTATGATGAAGACGGCTGTTTTCAGTAGTTCATTGACTGAAATAAAATTTTTCGGTAGTTTCATCTACACGTTGATGCCCAGTAAGTCCATCTGAAGCTCCATAAAACACAGAACAGTGGTAGTGCAGTCAGGCTACTTATATAAGAGTATATCATGATTAGCAGCAGTTTATTTATTCAGACAAAACACTGCAGTTGACAACTGCAATTTTTCAGAGAGTTCTTTGTACTCAATACTTGAAGTCAGTACGTAACCAAAAGCTGAAATTGTATAAAAAACTTTCAATAATGAATGGACACAAAACTAAGATGACAATTTCCTAGGGTACCATTGCCTTGTGTCTCTGTGAAGAAACTCAGTTTATCAAATAGACAGTGCTGGATTTATCCAAAGATTTTCTTCACTGGTTTGTGTAAGCCCAAGAAACACTACGTACAGGACTACATGCCCACCTTTGTATCATACTGATAATGTATTACAGATAGGTATGACCAAAGATGTGTATTGCAAAACACAGTAAACCAGAAAGGTTCTTCATTTAAGACATGTACCGAAGTTATCTCGGGGTCTTGGCTGCCTTCTTAAATGTCCTTATGTACTCCGAGTAAGATTAATTAAAGATATTTAAAATCTGTAAAAATTCAGAGATATGGAATTTTTTGGTAAAACAAGCCCCAAAGTGTGCAATGCACAGACATGTTAAAAATCTATGAACAAATGTGAACACTAAGAAGCATCCAGCAGCGTACGAGGACTCTGCTTCTTTAGCTTAGCGGCAGAAAGAGCAGCTGTTTGCAGGCAGATACAAATTGAGTATCACCTGTTATGAAGAACATTCACCTATTTATTTGGTTTTACTACACTCACAGACATAAGGGCGACTTGCTTACTTATGCTGGCAGGTCTGATTGTTCAAGTTCCAGGAAAGTCAAAAGCAGCCTTTTGCCCTTTAGTATTTATCAAAGAAAGTCAATATGGAAGGGCTACAGAGTTTAAGCAAACATTTTACACGTTTCACCTATCAATGGGATTTATTTCATGCTAGCGAACAAGGAATATGAGATCATGTTTTACTTCTTCCTGTGAAATGATTGTAAAGGTTTGTAGGTGGATTTAATATTTTTAAAAACACGTATCTTGAGACAAGGAGTTCTCCAAAACAACCCTCAAGTTTCATATTATAAATTAGAGAAAATTAACATATGGAAATATTAATTTATAGAGTAAGAAGATGTCTTAACTCTCAGATAAGCATGTAAACTTATACCAGGAACTATGTAATGATGTACACACATATTCATTGCTCAAACTCTCTCACACAGGAGCAAAAATCTGGATGGGGCCGAGTCCAGTTGCTTATGACTTCAGACATCCATTTCATAAAAACTTTCCATAAATTTACCAAACATGCCATCAGTTCCTCTTTAAAATGATTTAGATATTTTTGTATTTACTATCTGTATCAGATGGCTGTTATAACCATACATAACTCTGACATTTGAAAACCGTCTTCTGAATTTATTTGTGACCAAATTGCTATTACTTATTCTTTACGAAAACAGTGCTTTTTATTTTAAATTTTTATTCCTCCCTGGAATTTATCCTCAGCATTTTTATTTATTGTGAGCTGCACTGTTTCTCCACTCCCTTCCCATATCCCAGCCTTTATTTTGGCAGGCTGAACAAGTCATGTTTGCTTAGTTCTGGTATGACAAGTCACCCACACCCCCCCTCCCTGCAGACGCTCTGTATTTGCTGTACTTTGAATTAATCTTTGTAGCCTGTAGAGTTTCAATTATTTGCATGCAATTTCAGATGAGTCTCACCAGTGACTTGAAAAATGGCACAAATACAGTGTTATCACTACAGCAAATACCTTGCCCAATTCATCCTACTACTGTATTTGCCCTTTCCTAGATGCATCATACTGATGTCAGCCTGTGATAGATCATTGCTCTCTCATCGTTAGCCATTTTCAACTAATGAGTAATTTTGTTCCAGTCTGCTTGATCAATAGTTTATGTTCTCATTTCCTTTCAATGTCTTCCTCCATATGCATACAGACACACACATCCCGATTCTTGAAATGCTTACTTAGTTGAAAAAAGGAAACACAAAAATTGGAAACATGAAAAGTTAGTTTTCCCACAAATGTACAATGCTCCTATTTTCATAATGTTCGATACAGGTTGACATTTAATTCCTTAGTCACATATTAAACTTGTCACAGGAATCCTAATAAACACAAGCCAATAACATTCACCATCAAAAGCACAAAACTTGTGTAAAAAAATTCATCTGATGACCTCAAAAGACAACGCAAATTGCTGTACTGAGTAGCTACACTGTAAAACTCAAGGATGAGAGATGGGATATATAAGAGAAGTTCAGTAAAATCACAAGCAGCTCTTAACACAAAAAAAGAGCTGCTCTGTGTTCAATACTGCCTTTGCCAAAGTTAATTCCTTTATCAAAAGAAGTAGTATGATACAATTTACCTTTTTTTAAAATCACATTTTTATCCAGTTTTCCATTTACTTCTATGTGTTTAATAGTTACCTCTTTCAAAAGCATATTTAGACACCCTTTTATTTCAGAAACGATGAGCATAAACATCCCAGATGAGACACAGCAGACCTTCCCTCAAGAAAAGAAGCATCAGAAAGGGCAAGTGCCTACTTCTCTCAGTATGCACACGTTGTCTGCCCAGCATGGGCTGTACGATGGGAAGGTCCTATCACAAATTCTTGGAGACAGACGTCTCTAGAGGCATTCTGCATATTTTCCTGGCTGAATATGTTGACTTCCCTCAGCCACCTACTGGGTAAGAGACTTCCATGATACCTAGCAGAAAACAGGTAGCTTTTTAAAAGCAAACCCAAAATTGAATGACAGAAGAACGAACAGTAGTGGTTTGGGAATGGTCATGGCTGATCTGAAAGGTTGAGTCGAGTAGAAGGTGACGAGAAGGGAGGAGCACCACAAGAGAACTGATGGACCATCACATCTGAAACAAAATTAGCGCAACATAAAGTTCTGGGATTATTTCTGTCTTCTCCACAAATGTTTAACTTGTAATGAAGACATTTGGAAAGTACTCAAATATCTTTAGCAACTGATACCGCTTTAACTTGGGGCAACATCCACAAGCAGGCATTAATCACAGTATTCAATATTTTTTTGCCACAAAAATGATAGTTGAACTAGATATCCTATTACCTGCTCTCACATATTTTTGATTTAGGAGACTAAGAATTTGAAACACACTATTTTTTCAAAGTGACTTTGCTTTTCTGGGTTATGGAGCACATGCCAAGCTGCTTACAAAGGGATAATAATATGAGACGTGCTCACTTTATTATCAATTACTTTCCAGTTAATGAATTAAAAAATGCTTTTAAAATACACTTTTATAGTTTAACTATGTCAATGTTTAGCATCCACACAGATTAACACAATGCAAGTACAGATGTTTGTGGTAGAGAAGTTAAATTGATCACCAGAGAGCAAATGAGCCAATTACCATATAAAATAAGATTTGTAATGGAAGATTATGTGTTCCGTTACCAAACAGACAATTAAACTTCAAAGAAGACTTGGCAGCTCAGCCCACTCTCCTATCCCTCTTCATGTTAGCACGCAAATAACAACTATTTAAATTGCAAGATACTTGTACAGAATTTCACATGCACTGTGGTACTCTTAGAAAGTCCATACCCAAGAGTATCTTCCATTAAAAGGCGAAATATTTTGATCACAACAGTGATCAAAAAAAGAAACAAAAAAATTCCAATCAGTGTCAGCAGTTGATTCAAACTTCTAAGCTAAATCCCAGTAAAGGGGAAATATTTGAAAAATAATAGGTGTTTTAAGCCAACAGCTGTAAAACAACAGGAAGAGCTGAGGAACTACACATATGCCAGAGGAATTGCACCCAAGTTGAAGTGGAAAGGGGAACGGATGCTGGGCATGGATCCCACTGCATGAGCACAGGGGACCAGAAGGAAATGGAACCAAATTGCCTCAACTCTCGGCTCCCCATCTCTTCAGGTGTGAGAGTGGCGAAAGGCAACTCACTGCTATACAGGACTGAAGCTCTGATCTTCTTCATCCTTATGCACCAGCAGAATCCAACACAGCGAATTCACAAAGAAAAACATCGGCTTAGGATTCACATTGTGAGTTGTTTTTTAAATGCTCAAGGATTAGAAACCTTTGAATAGCTATGTGGAGACTACTAAAGTAGCAACATTTATTCTGAGCTTTACAGAACAACTGTTTCTTCAAATGTCTTTTCAGCGGTCAGTAGCTCTTGCCTGTTCTCTCTCATTAAGAGAGAAATTTTGTGGCCTTCAGGGGCATAGTCGAAAGAATCTATTTTCAATTCAGCCATCTGTACTGCTTCAAATGAGAGAGAAATTAATTACATTCAGTCCTCCTCTCCATCTCTTGAAGAGCTTCCCTTTCAGTCTTACAATCACTGACATAACAACAAAGGTTTCTGGTTTTGCAATCCCATTTCAAACCTGAAACATCAAGCCGAGCTCTAACTACACGAGAAAAGGAAAAATTCAAGTTCTGCACAATTAACTAATCAGAACTTTCAACTTTTAGGTACAAGTACAATGAACCTTCTCCTCCAATAACCAAATCAAAATGCTGCTATTCTAGATAAGATCTCGTTTTTATGTGTGTTAACCTTTCCCAAAAATCAAATCCCCTCCACGTTGCTCCCCATAGGGAGGAGGAAGACCTTAATGGTGGTAAAGCAGCGATTCCTGATCATCAGACTTGAACAACAAAGAAAACCCTGCAGAGGCAGAGAAGTGGTCTCAAGCAGGCAGGCCATGTAGACCACCATCATAAGAAAAAAATCTAAAAGTCTGAAGTCTTTTTTAACAAAGTATCCAAAAGAGAACTAGGTGTTCTATGTTTAGTACTCCTCAAAGGCCAGGTAGCAGCAGCTGCACCATTATCTCACTTCCTAATACATTTAAAACACTGTCTGTGGTACATGAAGTGCATAAGAATAGTCTCATTTTGATACAACAGAAACACAGATTGGAAAGTATACTTTAAAAAGACTTATTCTCTCTTTAAAAAACATTAATAAACATACTGTTGGTCCAAGCATAGCATCAGACAAAAATAACGTACACATGATCAACCATAAAAGGTAGGTATCATTGCTATCACACTGCTTTGCTGTTTCCCCACATCCTCTATCACCTTCCTTGCTCCATGCTGATGAATTACTCTCCTTGCTCCCATCGATTCACCAAACTCCTGCAGACACGACTCTGCTGCTAACTCTAAGTCCCTCAAGAGCTAAGTGACTATGTAAGCATCCCGTATGTAGATCATGCTGCCTCACAGCACAGGTACAACTCTCACTTTGTGGTCCTCCCTAACTGCAAGTTAAAACTCCTTAGCAGCACTAACGACAGGAGGTTTTGACTAGTCTGTACAGGTCTCTGATAAGTCCAGAGTGGTGAAAAGCACCATCTCTAAAGTGAGAACTTCTTCCACCCGTGATTGCTGTCATAGCAATGAGCAACTTGAGGCAAAACCCAAGATGTCACTTGGCATCACAGTATCACAAACTGACGACAACTCATATCACGATTAAATTTCCTGATTAAATATGATGCATATGTTCTGTCACTTGCTGTCTTATATAGCATGAACAAAGAATACGCATTAACCCCGCTGTAGGACTATTCCCTTTGAACACTGAAGCAGCGTTATAACTTCTTCAACAGTCTAAGGCAGGCAAAGGACTGAAATGCAACAAGACTGAAGTAGTAATTTCTGTTTCCACAGACACCTACAAATGCCCTCAATCCTCAAAAATTAGCAGTGTGTTTTCCAAAGTCACACAATAAAATCTTAGTTCTTGTCAACATCTCTTCATCCTTTCTTCTATACTTTTGTCCATTACAAATATTTCTTTAGCAATCAATGCTTACCATTCAAATACAAAAGCATTTTCTAATTCCAAAGTTTTCTTATACTCCAAATAGCGGATATAAAAACTAAGTAGAGTGCATAAATTTTCAAGGTGTATCTCCAATTAATCACAACTTAAGTATTCTTGGTCAAATGACTTCCATTTTGTAACTACATTTCTGATGGATGCTGTGGGTAGAATCCCTATCTTGTATTTCAGTTAACAATCAGGATTACCAATAGTATTTAAACTGGACATTTTACTATAAAACCCATTTCATATCAGCCTAAAATGTTGAGCCTAGGGGAGTTTTATTTTCTCCTCCAGGGAGAACAAGATATTCCATTAGGATATGCTACAAATCCTATTAGAATCCTCACAAAGTTAAACTTAATTTTAACAACTGCAAGTTTGTTTCTAAGAAGGATACAACTCTGCAACATGATGATCACCCTGTTAATCCGTTCAATCACATCTCGAGTCAGCGGCATGCAGTGGCATCACTGCCCACGTAAGACTTTCTCCAAATCTACCTGTCAAGTGACAAACCCTTTTATTTTAATAAGATGTTTGACAGGATTAAAAAATATTTGAATTTTTTTTGTGAATTTGCCAAACTGGAGAGTGTTTTAGCGGATTATTCCATCTCCAAATCAGACCACAGAACACAATTTCATTGCCTGGGATAAGTTCGCTTTTCAGTGCTAACTCCAGAGAAGACTGTATTACACACAAAGTGCATTTTATTTAAACTCAGAGCAATTTCCTTGGTCAGTTGGCTGAAACCAACTAATTTCTGTCAGCCACCTAGCAACACACATAGGGCAGACTGATTAAAAAATTTTAAATTATTTGTATTATCATAGTGCTCGGGAGCACCCATGGAACAGATCCACTATGTTAAAAACAGATGCAAAGCATTTAAGTATCGCAAGGCAAACAATGAAATTAAACAAATTCAGGATAAATTAGAACATTAAACCATTAAGGTGAGAGCAAGAGTTGTCAAATGCCTCAGTTATGTCTTATATTCACCCAAGTCTACGAAAATGTTTTCCACTTCATGGTATCAAAGTCTAATTACAAAGTAGTTGGCAAGCCTATTGGCCTTCTAAATACACGTTTTTCAAAAATTTTGATTCTGTTCTAAAATGACATGACATCCTTCACCTCTTGGGATTCCCACCGAAACACAGATAAAATGCACAGATTCATGTTTGGCAGCAGAACTTTCTATGATCTTTTAATTCTACGCTATAGTGGTATAAATTAGCTGGTTTTCTTCAACTGTATCAAAAAAAAAGGAAATTACACTTTAAATGGAAATAGGGAATTATAATGTTCTTCCTTAAAAATGGCAAAGGTATATGGATAAGTACTCTGAAAAAAAGAGGTTTAAAAACCAAAACTATGTCACAAGCAAGCCAAATGTCTTCCCAACTTCTGAGCAGGGCTGTCATGTCCTTAAACATACTTAATATGCAGCTGTAAAATTTGTATAGTAAACAAAAGCTAACAAAAAGCAATCTTTTTAGTGAAATAGCCACAGAAAACTGTCAAATGAATATTAAAAAATAAAATTCATTGCACCAAGACACAAAAAGGTTATAAAAATGTGAACTACTACATGCACAGCATTTGTTATTGCACAAACCCCAAAGTTCCAGTTTATGAACAGAAACTGCAAATCAAAGTTTCTGTGGTAGTGACGTTGTATTATTTTTCCTACCTAGTAAGATAATAACTGCATGTGTGTGTTTTTAACAAGTAAATGACCTTTTTTACATTTTAGAAAATTAAAGCTAGCATACTTACAGACAAACGTTCTCTGCCTATGGCATCCTGACCAGTACGAATTTGTCCCCACTTCTTTAACAGATGAAGCAGAGGAAGAGGGACTATTTTTATGTTCTGCTAATGGGATCTCTGGTAGACTACGTTAGCCTCTGCTCATCAGCTGAAAAGGCCCAAATGAGCACTTAATATTCTTCTATGGTTTTGCTCATGCAGACTGTCTGGTGCTTTACAGCTTCCTCCACAAATGCTGAAACATCTACTACATGGAGATATGATTTCAGTGGTGGGAGAAGGGCAGGGGATGACGAGATTGCATTTGAATTAATTTGAAAAAAAATATTTTACATTTACAGTGAAAAGTTTTCATTCAGAAATTGCTAAAACATGAACTATTCTTCAGAGGCTACCTTGGTTGACCATGTTATTTGAGCACCACATTTCAAGGAAAACATGAACTCTAATTTACAAGAAAGCAATGAAAATCATCAATGACTCAGAAAATTGGCTCCAAAAGAAAAATGGAAGTCCTCAATTCAGTTATTTGAGCAAAGGCAAGATTAAGCAGTCATGCAACCAGACACCTCAATTAGGTAAGAGGGCTTAATACATAAATAGTTACTGCAATAGAAAGAAAAATCATGTGTGTGCATAGACATATATATGTGTGTCTGTGTGTATCATTCTTGCACAGGAAGAACTCCTACACAGGAGTAACATCTAGATCCTTGCCCTGTTCTAAAAAAGATAATACTCTAAACAATTAAGTGCTTACTCTTCTACTTTGGTATGAAAACAGGTTCTTCTTTTCAGTATGAGCTTTAGTAAAACCAAAAAAATAGTCTTTTAAAGCAACGAACTTCTAAATATGCAAGAGACTACATATTCAGCAAAAACTCTCATTAAAAGCTGTGAGCTGTTAGCTTGGCACATGGATTTGGATTGCAGACAATTAGAGGTCATGTACACATACCCACAAATGGAATTGCCTGGGAAGTTTTCCAGGTGCAGAAACATACAGCGAGTTCTCTGAGCATCCTATAATACCAGCAGTATTTTTCTTTATGTTTTTCACTTGTGGGGCATCTTAGGAGTTGCAGCCCAATTCTGTACACTAATTGCACACTGGCATTAAATCTTAGGCAAGACTGCAACATCATCCAGACCTCCCTTAATCCTATCTATACAAAGGTAAGGGTAAATAATGTCCATTACTGTCAGTCGATTTGTTCAGCGATAGTGAGAAGTGTTGAGAGAAACTATGTTATCTAACCAGTATCTGCTGAAGACATAACATCTGCTTTGCACAGCTTTCACAGTAACCATACCCTGATAACTGGCAAACAAAGCTTGCTTATCAGCAGGACACCTCCAGGAACATAACACAGTGCAGGTTGCATAGTGCCACACAGCAGCCAATTGCAGGTATCAAGGACAGACTAGAAGAAAAGCATAAAAGCAATACATCTCTGTGTATTCTCCCAGCACTGAGCAAACCCTAGACAAGGGATTTCCTGAGAAAGAGGAGACACCTTTGTGTTTACTAGTCCAGGTTAGGTTTTGCCTTTAAAAAACTGTTCTCGCTGCTTTCTGGATCCAGGTAAGCCTTCAGCAGCCCTAATGCACACAGCAGTAAGTTCCATGTGACCCTCCCTGAGAAAACTTACCATTTTTTATATGTCTTTGAGTCAATCAATCACGTGATGTCTCTTGGTTCTTGCAAATGAAGAGAAACAAGCACTCATTTCCTATTTGCTTTCCCCATAGCACTCATGATTTTATGGGAAAGAACAGTTTTTGACATTCCACGTGTCTTTGATCATCCTTGTTACATTCTACACCTTCTTTGGCTTTACTACACCTAAGAGCTTTCCTACATTTAAGAGGGGATGGAACAAGAACTGCTCATGGCATTTGATATATAGGACCATCACAGATTTAGAGAGCGCCATAATGATGTTTCTGTTTAGGTGCCTATTCCTTTCCTAACAATTCCTAACATTTGTTTTGTAAGATCTTGCATTTTCCAAAGACCTACATATTACAACTTCAATATTTTATGCCTGTGCAAAACCCATCCGTTCAGAAGCCACTGCTCTATAAATTTACAGAACTATGTTTAACTGTACATACCACTTTATAGCACATTGAACTTCACCTGTCACTCAATTGCTTAATTGTTTCTTACACAGCAAGGTGTTTGTGAGGCTTTTTACAGCCGGCGTTCAGTCTCACAACCCCAGTCAACTCAGAAGCAAGAGCAAAGCTTGTCACCTTACAATCCCCTTTTCCAGATCACTTACAAAACTACCAAACAGTGCAGACTCTGTTCCACTGATGAAACTAACTTCTTAGTCCCACTCTAATTTTCCCTCTGTTAAACAATTTATTTATTCCCTTTTATCTACAGGAGGTCATTCCCTCCGACTCCACAGCACTATCATTTGAGGCTCTTAGTGAGAGAGACTGTTAGAAGTGTTCTGGGAATGGAAGAGCCCTCAACATCCTTCAAAAGGTTCTCAACAGTAAAGCGTGCCTTCTTTCCCACCAAATATATACAAATGGATTCGATACATGATATTTCCCAAATGTCTAACACCATCATATTCTATTAAAATTCTTGTCAATTTATCTAGTCCAGACATCAGACTAACTTATCCACTGTTTCCGAGATTTACCCCAAAAGACTTTTAAAAAACTCGTGTCACATTGACCAAACATCTTTAGTCTGATTTTTTTTTTTTGTCTGATTAGCCAACGTAAGTGATAGGTTACACACTACACTTGGTAACTCAGGATTTCACACTTAAACTCGTTGAAAAATTTTGAGTGAATACCATCTGGTCCTGATGATTACTTACTGTTCACTTTATGGATTTGTTTTGAAATACATTCTAGCAGCTCTACAATTTGAGGTAGTACCCCCATCCCGCAAGCTCCCTCAATTTAAAAAAAAAAAGCTTCCAATTTTGCAGACAACACAGATATCAAGAATTACTT
The DNA here is from genome assembly GCF_000690535.1 of Cariama cristata. NCBI lineage: Eukaryota > Metazoa > Chordata > Aves > Cariamiformes > Cariamidae > Cariama > Cariama cristata. Next base: position 81,857 of record NW_009599636.1, on the reverse strand, counting down.
CTCTGCTTCAGGCCATCTTCTCACCCCTTTCTCTTTATGTTCAATCATCTGCTGACCCTATGCTTTCTCTGGCAGGCTTCTTGTCTTTGACAGGCTTAGAGAAAAACAATTAGAAGATATTTATGTTAATAGCAAATGATTGAAAGCTTTGTATTATTTTACTTGTATATAAACGTGAGAAAAATAATTTTCTTTGCCTTGCTGTTAGGAGATTTTTGGTGGGGTTTTGGGGGTGAGGTTTTTTTGTCTTTCCAATACAACTTTTGACACGTCAGGCAGTCACCATGAACATCATACAGTTCCTTAAACAAACACCACACCACTTGCCAAGTATTTAACCTTTTCGGCTGGGCTTTTTCATTTTGTTTTTAGTAAGCTTCCTTGACATTATGTAGATCCCCATTTTATAAGGCTAAATGCTGATGGTGATGACCAATGTCACCTCCCCGGAGAGGCAATCAATTGTACAGCCCTAATACTGTGGTTTTCAAATTAGTCTGGAATCTCAATTTAAAGAGATTCTGTGTTAAAAATTTCAAAATACCAACTGTATCACCACCTTCATTAAAACAAGGTGTTACATCTCCTCTGATCTGTGTGAATTTCCAGCACTTGGACAGAAGTTGCTCAGGTCACAGGGGGAGGAATGAACACTCAGCAACACGATGCTGCTAAGCTCAATTTATTAAGCAGATCAAGCAAGAGGGAGGCTGTGGCTGGGAAACTTCTATGCCCACGCACATGCATATTACCATCTCCACCCCATCCAAATGCCACCCTGGTGAGTGGGTGCAGTAGAGCTCAGGGGAAACTCAACTCTCCCTCTGACCAGTCTGTCTTTGGTTCTTCAGCAGCAGCTCAGCTCCAACACATAATAGTTCCTCCTCGGGCACTCTACTCCTATATAACACCTTTCCAGGCTCAGCTGTGCAGCCTCACTAGACTAATATTTGGGGTATGCCTCAGTTGATGAGGCATGCATGGAAGTGCAAATGAAATGCTTCCCCCAACACAGCCTATCCCTCACTTGGTCTGCTTAATAAACTGAGCTTAGCAGTGTCACATCGTCTGGCGTTACTTCTCCACCACCCTCTACAAATCACCAAAGAGCACAGACAAGCCTCAGAGAACTATGTACAGAGAGCTTTTGGGACAGTCCATGGGGAAGAATTTGAGTCATGTGCTGCATGGTGTCACAAAAGCAACAGAAAGTGCTGGTTTTCATATAGAAAGAAGCCAACCTCGAGGCTCCTCATCCTAGCTCACTGCGATAGAGGGTTGGGGCCCTGGGAGGTGTGGCTCGGGCACCGGTCACTCAGCATACACCCATACGGCGGTGGGTCCACATGCACGCAAAAATCGGAAGCAATGCAACCGGGATCGCAACACAGCCGGCAAAGGCTTCCTTTAGGACAGCAAAGCAGCAGCGTGTGGGCACCGAGCAGCGCCTGGCATCACGTCTGCGAGGCAGTGAGGCTCAATATGGCAGAAAATTAACTGTAATCCCTGCAAATATTAGTCAAAAGGATAAATATCGGTAGATGCTTTTTCTTCTCGTTTTACAGAATATTTTGTATTCTGCAGATTTCCACGGAAAAAAAGGCAGTGTAGCTGTCTCTGCAAGTGGCAAGTCCATGGTGACAAAACTACTCTCAAACGCAGTAGCTGTCCTGTGGGGTGACACTTTTGGCAATGGTAAAAGCCTGGAATTTGTTACTGATTGTAATTTGTATCTGGTTTTGCCTGTATTGCTACACCCTGCAAAACTGTCCTGTGCCTGGAAGGCCTGTTCCTCTGGGTGAACCACAACCAGAGCCCAACAGTGATGCAAGAGCAGGTGTAGTAACAGCACAGCTCTCCCATAGTTTTATTTCCAACGTGTCTTGGGATGACGGACATAAGGTGTGTGCTGTACAGCCACTGCACTCTGATCCACAGCACCCCTCAAGGGCCGGAGTATGGCACTAACCCACAGAGTTTGAGCTAGGGAAGATGATGTGCCAGAATCTCCCCAGTTAGTCTCTACACAGATGAAACACTGAACTTTGTACAAGGATCAAGGAAAAGCTGCTTTCATAAGACTTTCATATTAGGACCCACTGGCGAGTGCTTGTTCTACACTAACCTAAATTGTAAATGTTTCGCACACAACAGGTGAACGCACACGTGAAAGCTTCAACTATTCATAGACTAATGATGTACAATGTAAGTGAAGGAATAATTGTGCATATGTGCAAAACCTGTAATGGCCAGATGCTGGCAAGACCAACATGTGGAATGACGCAGGACTATCACAGCTTTGCTTTGGACAAGAGGTAAGTAAAGCACAGCGGCTTAGTGTGGTGAACCACAGCCAGGAGGAGAAGGCAACCCAGAACCAAGTGCAATGAGCCTTGGTGCAGGCCACACACCAAGACAGGAGAGCTTCACCAGAAACTACAGGAAAGGCATACCATGATGCCATCATGGCCTGATGTGACGGACAGCACCGAGTAAGAAAGACCCTGCGGCAGACATCCAGCCCCACGTAGCTCATGCTGAGGTGGAGCCATTTGGCTTTGCAGCTGAGCAACTGCCCAAGAGTTCGACAGAAAGGCTGGTGAGGGCCATGTCGTGTCCCCCCAGGCTCACCATCGCAGCCTCACTGGAGCGGTAACTGTGGCAGGTCTCAGTGGGTGTCACCACGTAGCTCTCGCTGACATGGCCTATTTACAGAGCTAAATCCAGTTGGCAGCCAGTTACTAGTGGTGATGCCCAGGGCTCAGTTTTGGGGCTGGTGCTGTTTAACACTTTTATAGATGATGTGGACATGGGGATTGAGTGCAGCCTCAGTAATTTTGCAGGTGACACCAAGTTGGGTGGGAGTGTCAATCTGCTGGAGGTTAAGAAGGCTCTGCAGAGGGACCTGGACAGGCTGGATCGATGGGCTGAGACCAGCGGCATGAGGTTCAACAAGGCCAAGTGCCAGGTCCTGCACTTTGGTCACAAAAACCCCATGCAGGGTTACAGGCTGGGGGAAGAATGGTTAGAAAGCAGCGCAGTGGAGAAAGATCTGGGGGTACTGGTCGACAGCAGGCTAAACATGAGCCAGCAGTGTGCCCAGGTGGCCAATGGCATCCTGGCTTGTATTAAGAATAGCGTGACCAGCAGCACTAGGGAAGATTGTCCCTCTGTACTCGACCCTGGTGAGGTCACACTTCGAGTACTGTGTCCAGTTCTGGGTCCGCACTTTGAGACCTTGAGGTGCTGGAGCAAGTCCAGAGAAGGGCAACGAAGGTGGTGAAGGGTCTGGAGGGTAAGTCTGATGGGGAGTGGCTGGGGTTGTTTAGCCTGGTGAAGAGGAGGCTGAGGGGAGACCTGATCGTTCTCTACAACGACCTGAAAGGAGGGTGTAGCAAAGTTGGGGTAGGATTCATCTCCCCAGCAACTCATGACAGGACAAGAGGGCACAGTCTGAAACTGCACCAGGGGAAGTTCAGGCTAGAAATGAGGAGACATTTCTTCACAGAAAGGGTCGTTAGGTGTTGGAATGGGCTGCCGAGGAGGGTCGTTAGGTGTTGGAATGGGCTGCCGAAGAAGGTGGTGGAGTCGCCATACCTGGAGGTGTTTAAGTAAAGCCTGGACGTGGCACTTAGTGCCATGGTATAGTTGACAGGGTAGTGTTGGGGCAAAAGTTGGACTTGATGATCCCAGAGGTCTCTTCCAACCTCACCGATTCTGTGATTCTGTTATCCCTTGCCTGGTCCGCTTAATAAATCCAGCTTAGCAATGTCATGTTGCTTGGTGTTCCTTCTTCCAACACAAAACTTGTTTCCAATTTTGTGCACCTGTTTCAGTCCAACATTGACAACTTAAGTGGGTTTTTTCCTTCCTCCCATTTCAGCTTTGCTAATTTCTGCTTCCTTTTATGTGAGGATATGGAGGTTTTGCCTCAATAGCTTCTACACTTATCTCCCCTCCAGTACTTGTAGTAAAACTCCTCTATGACCATTTTTATTTTTAGATACCAAAGATTTATTTCCTTTTTGTTAAGACTGAGCCCACTCTTTGTGTGTGGACACCCTCTGTGCAAACTTCTGAAGGCACAGTCTGGGATTAACATGCTGTTATCAGGGTGAACTTCACAACTAAGGAAGAATTCACAACAAAGAACAGATTACAAAATAGGTTTCTATATTAAAATGAGATAAACATCATATGTAAAAGCTTATCAATCGTAATCAACTAAGAGCTCACTCACAATGTTATCAGTGGATATTACTGATTATTATTGAAAGTAAGCCTTCTAAGCAACTTCTAGGACTATTTTTAGAAACAAAAACCTGAATCCAAGCATCAGGACTGTAAAAATGTTACATTCATTATTTCTATGTTTTACTAAGCCCTCCTTCCCCAATCCTTCTAGGAGAAATCAAGCCTGTTTGACCCTGAATCTACTCCAAGTACCATGGAAACATCTGAATAACAAGAATGCTCATCAAAATTTAAACTTCTTACAGCAGTGCCAAAGGCAATGAAAATTTTATTGAATTTCAGAGCCCTAATTTTCTACACAAAGAACACAACGGTGAAGAGGCAGCAGAGACAGCCTTCTGCAAGATGGAGGCCTACAGCCTTTAGGTCCTTGTTTCCAGTTTTCAGTGCAAAGCTACTTCCAACTGAAACCCTCAATTTTAGTTACTATCAAGTCACCTCTCATAAGTGAAGTTCAAAGAGGAGCTTGGGAGACAATTCTGTTCAGATTCTCCCTGCCCCTTCTAAAATGCTACTGTCTAAAATAAAATACTAACATGGATCCTCCATCTATACTGAGACTATTTAATGAAAGGATCTGCAGCATTGCTTCAATCACCGTGGAAAATAAAAAAAACATTACTTCTGACACTTACAGATATTTATTCTGGATATCAGGAATTTTTTTTCCTGAAAGGTATGTTTAAAGCAACTGCCAGCATAGCAGGCACGTGTCACAACAAACAAGTTCAAACACATCCACAAAAAAGTTTTAGTCCTCAGAAAAATGCATTATCACATTGTTTCTAATATGACTGTATCACTCATTTATTACTGTACAAAGACTTTTTAACGATGATTACCACACTTAATGCATTTGTAAACACTGCAGTGTTACCACAAAGCTAGTAAATGGTTATGACAGCTGAGGATAAGCCTTTCCAGCAGACTGTAAAACAAAGGTTTGGTTATTTTCTGAACTATTGTTATAGGTAAAGCTGAGGCATCCATCTACAGTGAATGACACCCAAGTGCCTCGGTAAGAACAAGTTTATAACTTACCAAAATGGGAATATGGCAAATTTTCCACAGGTATTTTTTTCCTTGAACTGCATTTTTCAAAAACTCAAATCATAACTTTACAATTGTTGAGAACTTTTTGATCAGTGAAGGAAAAATTGGACTTTATTTTTAAATTTTTCATTTTGTCAAGGATGCACAAGAGAAGGGATATGTTTGGAGAAAGGAGAGGGGACTGGAGAACAGTAGGATGGGGTGAGAAAGCTGGGACAAGTGGAATAAATTTAGGCACAGCCAGCCAGAGATGGAGAGAGGCAGGACAGTAAGAGAAATGGCCAGTCTGGACAAAGACGGGGAGAGCAATGGGACTGATGATAGCACTACGATTCGTAAAAGATCTCAGGAAGGTAGAGGGACTAATGGGCACAGAAAAAAGGAAAGAGGTGGTGAAGGAAAAAGGGTAAAAAAGCATGAACTGGCTGAAGAGGCTGAGTAACAGGGATCAGCTGAGCAAAGAGTAGGCATCTGATGGGATCTGAAACCTGAAGAGTAGGATTTAGTAGGACACTAGAAAGTACGGTAGAAAAAGACATCGATGAATGTGGCATACAATAAAGGTCAGGACAGGCTGGGACAGAAGAGAGACAAGAGGAGAACACTGGAAGAAATTCTGCAAGTGTTGCCCCCTTTAGAGGGTGGAGGTGCCCAGGAAGGCCAGCTTCCCCCTCCCGTATCCTCAGCAAAAGGACATAAACCTCCCACTTCCATCTACCCCCCCCAGCCCAGCAAAGAGCCCCCTCGTAGGCAGGCACACACAGAAGGGTGGCTGTTACCCCCCCAGCTTGAGTGGCGGAGATCAGCATGAAAGCTTCTGACCCCGACTCCTTCACTGCCAGTGGTAAGCAGAGACTGGCAAAGGCATCATGAAAAAGGGAATGAACTGTTCCGGATCTAAAGAGGCCCTAGGAAATCAGATGCCTTCCCTGCCTCTGCCTCAGTGGTGGGATTCGGGGGGGGATGTTTAAAAAGCAAATCCAGTTTTTGACAGGTGACTGGAACCTCTCAGTCTCATGATCCGGGTCAGTGTCAGGACAGAGCAGTAGAGCCACTCACCCTTCTCCTGTGCGTAACACCCATCACAGCTCTAAAGGGACATATCAAGAGATGCATATTCTGAAAAATCAATGTTTAAGTGTCTGACACCAGGCACTAAAACAGCTGGATACATTTCATCTTAATTTTTCTGTGTCTCAGTCAATTTTTAAAATGGATTCAATACCACTTCATTTCAGTAGAGTACAAAAATACATTCATTAGTGTTTATGAATGATTCAGATTCCACGGTGCTGAATACCAAAACAGAAATAAATATGGATTTGAACTGAGCATAATAAATAAATCATGGTACTATCCTCTGAATAGGAAAAAAAAATCAAATATTGAGTATTTTTTCAATAAAGTAGTACTATGAAGTTTGTGCACTGCACAAGGCAGGAAGATCCTGTGGAGAAACAGCAGGAGAACACATATTTTAAGATCTTCATAACTTCATCCCACAACAAGGGGGAAGGAAGAGGTGGCAAATTAAAGGCAGCTAGCCTTGAAATTTCTTATTTTTGAATATTTGCCTGTGCAGCTTTCACAATGAGGCGGTCCATTTGTATGCTGGAGATTGAGAAGCTGGCAAATGCCAAAAAGGGCACAGATTTTAAGATAATTTCAAATATTAAACCATTTGTTCACTGAACACAGACTGCCTTAGATCACTTGGGGAAAAAAACAAACTAGGTATGCAAATGCAGTAAAAATAATTGATTGGATCCACTGCTCCACTAAACCCCTCTCATCTTTACCAAAGGATGATGCAAACTTCCAACGACACACTGCTGCAGGAAAGCAGGCTTATCCCTACAGTAATTGCTCACTAAGAAAAATACTTTTTTTCTGATCGAGTCAAAAAATAAAGATAGTTTATGCTTTTCCATTTTTTTGGAGCTTGTAACGACACAAATTCTGTGGGCTTGCTTTACACATTGTTTAAGAGTTATCCAATCACTTTCATTTCCAGATCAGTGAATGCAGGCCCATCTTCACATCAAAGTCCCTTCTAATTTACAAACCCCCAAAATAACCTTAATTACAATCCACTTCAATAATGGCTTCCATACAAGGAACAAGCAAACAAGCTAAGACTCTGCAGTCTGAAAAGAAACAACTGAAAAGGATGCAATAAAGGCCTATAAAATCAGGTCTGATATAGGTGGGGAATAAGGACAGACTGCTTCAGCCTTTTTCCATGCAAGCTAGGAAAAGAAAAGACAAATCAAATAAAGTTAACAGAGATTGATTCAAAATGAACAAAAAGAAGGTGCTGTTCCTCCCAGTGTCATGCGATGCTGCAAATACAAGATGTTTACATGAGGGGGGAAGGGGGACAGGAGCAGGAGACAGATTAATAGAAATCTATTGAGGATTGCTAAATAATGTAGAAAGTACATGCAGCTCAGAAAATCCCCAATCTGCAAATGGCTGGAGAATGAGACATTACTCAAGGGAAGCAACAAATATTCTTGCCCTTTACTTAAATTCTGTCAGTCATCTGCTTTTGGACTCTTAGGAACAAGATACAGAATACACGCACCTTTCGCTTGGTCTAGCACAGCTACTGTTGTACTGCTGGGTTCTCTTCACTCACAAAAATACATGCATAATAAAACTAAACCATCACACACCTTTGTTTGCCCAGCATTACCTTTCAAATAAGACGACTTTAAATGCACAGCCATCCTCTGGCCCTGGCAGCAGATGCTTGCTCAGCCCCGTGACCAAAAGCCCCCATTCCCGTCCATCCCGTGGGATGCTCCACCACTTACCTTCCCCCTTCCCTGTCCCATGTCAGCCACACTCCATTTCATCAAAGCAAACAGGAGGACGACTCAGGCATCAGACCTGGTAGCGGCCACATCTTGCAACAGGAGGTTTAACACGTATATATGATACTGAGGAAAGTGTCAGCTGGGTGAGGTAAAGACTACGGTGCCTTGGTCAGCAGGTTTTTTATCGAGGGAGTGCACTGGGAGAGCTCTTCAAGTGCCATTACAGTAAATGCACTCCTAAAGCACAGTCTGTGACTAAGGGAATAGAGCCTTTTGTATCTTGGACATTCTGCATTCCATTTGAGCTGGTATGGCAAACATTAAAAACATTTCACTGTGCTGAAAGATCAAAAGTCTTACAAATTTAAATACGAGTTGAGTTAGAGGCAGGATGGATTTGGAACATCTTTCAACTTCTCTATGAGGGAACAGAAACATCACGCCACTACAAAGTTGTGCTGTACCAAAATATTACGCTCTGATCTCCCTTTAAAAAAAGAAATTAAAAAAATTGGTTCCTAACAGCTTAAATACATAAAGATACAAAATAAATTTAAGGCAATCTTTGTAAACTGTATGATAAGCTGCACAAAAGTACATCTTCTAATTAATCTTTCAGCTTTCTAGAATTACTGAAGTTGGAATTTGGGTATGTGTTTCTCATCACACCTGCAAGAATCAGTCTCAAATTGGCAGCTTAAGTGAATATAGAGAAGTCTTGCTGTGTGTTCAAGTGCTTTCCCGCTCTGGCAGAGGGCTAGCTGAGAGGTGGTCACAACTTGCATGAAGTCCTCTAAGCCCGCAGCCTGACATATTTAAAATTAAACCAAAATAACCAAGTCCCTGGCTCTATTTCTGCAGTTGAAGGAGGAAAAAAAACAAACCACAAACAAAAAACCAAAACAAATAAAAAAACCAACCAAAACAACCACCAACCAAACCACAAAAGTAAAGTAGAAAACCAGCGTGATTTCAAAGCACAGTTATAAATTTGCCAGACTCTTTTGCCTTTACAGTTTGCTTATCTTGAAACACTACCCAGTAGGAGAGTCATTCCTTTTCAGTTACAGTAGCTCAGAAAGCAACTGGAATTCAGGGAAGCACATATCTCGGTCAAGTCCCTTTTGCTTAAATAGAATCCAATAAGTGTTGGGTTCCTTCAGGCAGATAAATCAAGGCAGATATTATGGATAAGGAAAATCTTTCCAATTCAAAGAAATTTTGTAAATTTGCAAATATTTTAGAAAATTGTTCTGCCTAGCAAACAGAAACAGTAGAGTGTGGAGCATTCACACAACACTGATACAAACTAGGAACTGTTAATAGTTTAGGAAGAGATGATACAAAAGTCTCGGTTACTCATATTTCAACTTTGTAAATTAAATAGTGACCACTTTAACATAAATAAAGCACTAGAATCTCCCTAGAAAAAAAGTCAGCATGTAATTCTAAAGAATATCTTACAACTTTTAGCATTTTTTTGTAACGTGGTACAAGAATGGATCACTATTTTAATAAAAAGGGAAGAGTGCTCTTTCAAATAAAGTTTTACATATCTGAGCTATTCTAGGCAAACAAAAAATTAAACCAATTCCCCTTCACATGTAACATTTTCCTGCACTTAAAAAAATTTCTCTCTTATTTAGAAAACAATGATCAACAACTATAATCCAATGTGAAACTAAAGAAACCAAGTTTAAATTATGCAAGAGAAGCAGCTTAAGATTTGAAGTCACAATATTTTGCCCAAGTACTCAAACTACGGATTTAATGTTACTGTATAATTAATATCACGATGCAGAGCTTCACTAATACAGAGAAAAGAGTCAATGGAAACCACGTAAGTGGCTTCATAAAAGCTTTATTCCTTGTATTCTATTGCACTTGCTTACAATCCAGCTAAATTTTACATAAGTTAATTGTTTAAATCCTCAGTTCTCTTGCTTGTAATCCTCTGAGTTGATGCCTATACTATCCCAGTTATAATCAAAAGAAGTAGCAGGGAGATTAGCAACTCTGAAAATCACTCCTATAATGGTTAATCACACTAATGATAATTTAAGCAAATTAGTAGAGCAATAACCATGCAACATCCAGATTAAGTATATGGCTGGAAGGAAATCTACAGTCAGCGCCAAGGATAGATACACTACAGCTCATGAAATCTCAGAAGCCTGCTCTTACGTAACAAAACCTCCTTTTCATCTCCACAAAGCCTCCAGTGGTTATTTTCCCTTCCCACTCCATGCAAATTCTTGGATAGCTGTCCAAAGTTTCAACTAATTATTTGAAGCACAACGATTTGGGTCTTACGGGTTTTCTGCAAAGAGAATGTAAGAGGATAGTGCTCGTGCACTCTGTTCTTCTATTCTCTTCCTACCAGGGTCACCTTCCTAAGACATGGTCTGTTCTATGTGGCATTTCATGATGTGCTAGAGAGGAAGCAAAGAGGCAAAAGATAAATGCTATAAATCAGAGCTATGTTATTGCTGACATTGTCAGTAAACAAAGCTATTAATTACACATGTACTGGAAAAGCTGAAGAAAAACTATTTGTCCAAAGGGGACAGGAATGGCAAAATTATACTTTAAAAAATCTCCCCGAAGTGTCACATACAGCTTATAGTAAAACATTTGAATTTACTGAAATGTATGCTTAACAGCATTGACTCAACTCTCAGAAGCTATGAACTGCTAAACTCATCTCAAAAGAGATTTCCATTACAGAAGACTGACAGATTTTAAATTGCACTTCTAGTCTCTTTGCTTCATTGCTATGCATAAAGACTGCCTTCAGCTTCTCAAAAGTATGCAGACTTGCAAACATGAAGTGCACCATCCATTTCATAGAATCACAGAACGGTTTGGTTGGAAGGGACCTCAAAGACCATCCAGTTCCAACCTCCCTGCCACGGGCAGGGACACCTTCCACCAGACCAGGTTGCTCAAAGCCCCATCCAACCTGGCCTTGAACACTTCCAGGGATGGGGTATCCACAGCTTCTCTGGGCAACCTGTGCCACTGTCTCACCATCCTCATGGTGAAGAATTTCTTCCTTACATCTAATCTAAATCTTCCCTCTTCCAGTTTAAAGCCACTGCCCCTCGTCCCATCATTCCATGCCCTTGTAAAAAGTCCCTCCCCAGCTTTCTTGGAGGCCCCTTTAGGTACTGAAAGGCTACCCTTCTCTTCTCCAGGCTGAACAACCCCAACTCTCTCAGCCTGTCCTCATAGGAGAGGTGCTCCAGCCCTCGGATCATCTTCGTGGCCTCCTCTGGACTCGATCCAACAGGTCCCTGTCCTTCTTGTGTTGGGGGCCCCAGAGCTGAAGGCAGTACTGCAGGGGGGGGTCAGGTCTCACCAGAGTGGAGTAGAGGGGGAGAATCCCCTCCCTTGACGTGCTGGTCACACTTCTTGTGATGCAGCCCAGGATAGGGTTGGCTTTCTGGGCTGCAGGCGCACATTGTCCTCAACCAACACTGCCAAGTCCTTCTCCTCAGGGCTGCTCTCAACCCATTCTCCACCCACCCTGTATTTGTGCTTGGGATTGACCTGACCCATGCACAGGACCCTGCACTTGGCCTTGTTGAACTTCATGAGGTCTGCATCGGCCCACTTCTCACGCCTGCCCAGGTCCCTCTGGATGGCATCCCTTCCCTCCAGCATGTCAACCACACCACACAGCTTGGTGTTATCAGTAAACTTGCTGAGGGTGCACTCCATCCCACTGTCCATGTCCCCAACAAAGATGTTAAACAGCACCGGTCCCAATATCAACCCCTGAGGAACATCACTTGTCACCAGTCTCCACTGGGATATTGAGCCACTGACTGCAACTCTTTTAGTGTGACCATCCAGCCAATTCCTTATCCACCAAGTGGTTCATCCATCAAATCCATGCCTCTCCAATTTAGAGTCATGGATGTTGTGCAGGAGAGTGTCAAACGCTTTGCACAAGTCCAGGTAGACAATGTCAGCTGCTCTTCCCTTATCCACCAATGCTGCAACTCCATCATAGAAGGCCACCAAATTTGTCAGGCAAAATTTCCCCTTAGTGAAGCCATGCTGCCTGTCACCAATCATCTCCTTATTTTCCATGTGCCTTAGCATAGTTTCCAGGAGGATCTGCTCCGTGATCTTGCCACGCACAGAGGTGAGACTGACTGGCCTGTAGTTCCCTCAGTCTTTCGTGAAAGATATTCCGTTAGAATAAACAAAGAAAATTAATTTGAAGTTGGAGCTTCAAAATATTATTGAGCTTGATGTATTACAGAGCATGAAGCATGATTATTTTCAAAGGCTGCTAAAACATTCTTATCTCCTTCAAGTACAATTCCACTCTGCAACGTGCCTATGCAAAAAATACGTTGTCCTACCTAAGTGAACAGCTCCTTGTGTTTACAGATCCAGGTCTTTACCAATAAAATGTCCTTTTGGGGAAGATTTTTCAACTTGCATGCCATTGCAGACAATACATTTATACTTTTATAAAGAGAAATCTTTAGTAAGCTTATGTTCCGCGTATTAACTTACCAATGATGGTAAAGTTACAGTAGGCCTTTCAAGGTCTCCTACCTTGGCCCTTCCAAGTATTGTAACTTACGATGAACACACACCACCCCCCTCCTGCCTTGTGCTTAAGTTGTATTTACAGAACAAAATAGTTCACCAAAACTAAAACCATCTGACATGAGTCAGAGGCACGTAAGCTGTGGACTGCCACTTCGAGAGCACAAGGGTGCTTTGAATTACCATGCAGTATAGCAATTTATGTCCTCACTTGTAAAATGCTTCGTTTAACACTATACTGAGACTATACCTAACCTCCAAAGAATGCCAAAAAGAAAGACCATAGAAGAAATCTTTGAGTCAGCACTCAAAAATAAACAAGACTAGGAGAGCTGCCAGAAATTAGGACTGGTTAGAAAAATATTAAATCTAAAAATATCCTTTTGCCATTTACTAACCATTAACTAGCCTGCTGTGAGCCCGATTTCCTTCTATCTACTATCTTGGATCCTGTTCACATTTTCTTATAGGCCTCCTTCCAGCACCTTTCTGAAGAAAGAGCCTCAGAAGTGTCACTGAAGAGCATATAACAACATTACACAGATCACACCTGCCTCAAAGGCCTTCACATCTACCACAAAACAGCATGTTTAACTTAAATTGACACTGTAACTAAAGAAACTGTGTTTACTTGAGGAATCAGAACTCCATGGTGTTTTTCTTCTAAATTATTCTCATCATGAAGACAAACTAATTAACTGCAAGACTGCGTAGGGAATTAGTCACCACAGATAACAGCCCGCCTCCTTACAACAAATTACTGAATTGTTTCATCTTTGTAACTTTGGGATAAACTTCCCTGCCAAGGACTATAGTATTTATAATGAGACATCTAGTAACTGCAATAATCTAGCTCCCATTAGAGAAATAAATTATCTGGTGGTATGAGAGTCAGCTTAACTATCATAAAAATTTAACTTGAAAGCAAGCGTATGTATACTTTATGGTATGGTCTCTCTCTCGAGACTTAAGTAATGCATGGTGTTCTTCAGCATTTCCATTTTAACATCACCCTCAGATACTATCACAAAATTTGGTGGTGCAAAAACAATGCAAAAGTCTCCGTTGAAAGGGAAAAAAGAAACGTAAAACCCATAAATCCAAGAATCAAACTTAAAGCTTGATTCAACCAATTAAACATGGAAGGATGACCCTGATACATAGAGAAAAATACTTGCCATTTAGGGCACAATTTCTATAAAAAGAGTTCTCACTTAGAGGAAGAAGGCATTTTAATGAGCTTTTAATGAGCTTCTTAGTTCACACATTCGAATTTCTTGGAAGCCTTTGGTACATACAACTTAAAAATTACTACTGAATCTTTCAGCTTTCATTTTTTTAGTTGAAATTCTGTCATCCCTTTTTGGTAGGGAATAAAACCATTAATAAAAACCCTGTAGCCTATCTCTACTTTATGATTGTATCTACTATATCCTTCAATTCTTCAGTTGCACTTGAAACAATGAACGGGTTGGGCTCCCCGACTGGCTTACCCTTCCCACATCACTGCATGAACAACATGCGTCATTTATAATAGCAGGTCAGTTGTGCAGAGGATGAACTTTCCACCCAGCATTAATTATTCCACTTTCCTAACTCATAAGGAACCTAATGGCATGCTTCATATAGCATATCGTGTATATTCATGCATGACACACATGATATGACAAAATTCATGGAATTAGAGCTTTTTGTTCCAAACTGTGTAAAGTAAAACATATCATCCAGAAACAAGCTGAAACTAGGTTTAGAAAATAGAGGTGGCAAGCTTCACTGTATGTCTTCCCAAAATTAAAAAGTAATCTCAACAGTGTTATTTCAGATGGGCATTTTAGTGCAAGGAAGAAGCATAATGAATGAAAACCTGGGAAAGGGAGTGGAAGACTAACACAGGACTGACTGCCCTGTACGGCAGCATGCCTCTTTTTTCTAATTTGCAGTGTTACATACTTCATCATCAAGTACCTGACTTCAGAAGCAAGGTAGTAAATCATGTGTCGTGCCAATCCTGCTCCAAACTAAAAAGTACGTTTTTAGTTTACAGACTAGACAAATATATCTAAATATGAAACTTAGGCAAAAACGTGCATTTTCTGTAACCGATTGTCTAGGCCAAAGGTATTGATGGAGACCTTAGCTTATTTTTTTAAAAGCCATTCTGTGGGAAAAAGTATTTCTTTCCATAAAGCAGCAGCTGGTTCAAACCCAGTTAATATGATCTTCATTTATTAGAAATTCTAGCCGAAAGAGAAACCAGCTTTTACAATTCCCTTAGTTCAATATCAGTTTCTACATTGTAGATATTTAAGACACTGCTGCTTAATTTAGAAACATTTTCACTATCCCCAAGGATTACTCAAGAACATTTACAAGCAAAACCATTTGTGTGAATTGTATGGGTTACTGATAATTTGGTTTTGTCTTTCTTAATGGTATTCTTTTATATACACACATATATATATTAAAAAGCTTTTTTAAATTCAAAGTGTACCTCATCTTCCTTGCATGTGCAGTTCTGGAGACATTACCTCCCACCCCCCACGCAATTCAGTTACAGGCACTTAGCCAAAAGGATCCAATCTTTGTTCTCATTAATACCTAACCATTTGGGGCTGTTTTGCAATTGTTTTTTCAGCACCACAAAATTCTGTTTGAAAACTATGCAGCACCTATGTAACAAAGAAAATGTTTCCAAATATAATCAAATTGTCAACTGAACTACAGATGTTTTGTGTAAAAGAACTTCATGATTAATGGTTGCCAGGTACTCAGAAGAGATACTCTTTTAAGAGAAAAAGCCTACCTTGCAACACTATTATCTACAGATCACTGTGGCTCCACCTGCATTGCACTGTTACCCACTGCTGGGTTGCTCCAGACAGCTCGTCCCCAGGATGGTGTCCGAGCCCAGGGAACCGCCACATCCATGGTCCTTCCTGCTGGTTAGCGGGAAGTCACCGCTGCTGGGAAGAGCACGTGCTGCGAGCTTATGTTCCTGGATGCAGCAGGAGCATGACATTCCCAGTCACGGCATGATCAAAGAGTGGGACTCATTTCAGGTTGACAAACATAGCCTTTCACATCCTGTGCCAGAAGCTTCAGGGAGATGGTACACCCACTTCCAGTTCTTCATCCTGGTCTGTTGGTGGGTGGATATCATGCTCTGATAGTTGAACATATCACACTCATACCTCTGCAGCACAGTTTAAACCAAAGAACATCTGTTATCATAATGAGCGCCTAGCCTGTGAAGCCTCCACACCACCTCACTGACCTGTGGATGGGTCATACCAGAGGGGCTGCACCTCTACAAGGCACACACATAACCCTCGTCTTCACTGTCACGTTTCAATAATCATCCTGTACTTGCCCTGACCACAGGAGTTAGACTCTTCTCACAAGCATGGCACAGGCAGCAGCTGTCTCTGCTCAACCCTGACCACAGGCAAGGGGAGAAAACCATCCCAACCCTAACCTTCATGGACCGTCTGCCTCCCTTAAACATTGAAAAACAACAGTAAGCAGCTTGTGGAGGCTCCTCAATGCCTCCCAATACAACATTCATTTTTTGTTGTTTTGCAATGCCACCACCGAATTTTAAGCATTTGCACTGCTATGAGGGAATTCTCCTTCAAAATTCTAGCAAAGCTCATTCGTAATTCTTGGAAATATGATTAAAGAAAACAAATTTTTGTGCCCCTATTAAGAACTGTGGTAAGCTCTCTTAACAAGCTCTATTGTCCTATGTTTCTGAAATACAGCAAGAACCAGATAAATGTTCCTCCTGGTCTCAGAAAAACATCAAGACATACCAAAAAGAATTTACCACCCTTCACCAACTACAGAGAAAGATTTGGAAACAGAGCAGCTACAAGCAGAGGCAATCAGAAGTTCTGCTGTGCCCAAGTCCTGCATAATAGTAGTGGGCAACAGAAATCAGATCACAGTATCTTTAAACACAACAAAAGTGTGATGTTTTGCATGATGCAAAGAAGGATTTATTTTTGTGGAAGTTTACATTTAGTATTAAAAGTTATGCATCTCATGTAGATGGGCATTTTTGGTCTCCAGGTAAAGCCTGAGCAAGTGATGTCGTCTTAGAATAACACTACCACCTCCTTCCTCCCCATTCCATGTATGTTTCTGAATACTTGTTTATAACTTTTTCACTAGTAACATTATCCCTGGAACACGAATGTAATGGGTAAAAATTACTCCAAGTACCTATATTCATATTTAGTTGAATTCACAACTATACAACTCCATAAATATTAAACTAGACTTAAGAAAAGCAGCAAGAACTACTAGAAAGTCTCTTCAGATAGTACAGTGAAGTGCAATGGTACTGGTCAAAACTACAGCAAGTTCAGCTTATACACCTTCCCCACATCAGACTCCTCTGACTTACCACATTTCTTTTATATCACTACAGGACAAAGATCATCAATGGAAGTCATATTACAGTTTCCAGGGAAATAACTAACATGTACAAAGCTGAGATATTCTTTTTACTATTAACAGCTTCCCTCAACCAGAGTAGTTCCAAGATAACTGGAAGAAACAATACTTTGTCCCAAGTTTGACAGCATTGGGTTTAGTGCAGTATCTTCTGCATCTGTAACTGAAGTGCAGCCTGTTATCAAGATACAGCACTGAGCTTAATTAGAAACAGACATCGATAAAGATAACCTAGAAGGTACAAGAAAGGTTTTCACAATTTTCAGTGTTGGTTCAAATTTCTTCCCTAGAATTGTTTCCAATAATAACGAAAGCTTAATGCAAAAGTAAGAGTTACCCAGACATATTATTCTGTCGCTACAGGATTTAACACACTTTCGAAACATCTACAATTTCTTGCGAAGGACGGCATTATCTTTTATTGAAGCATCTGCCACAGATGAAGATCTGGTCAGGCGTACTACTGGAAGACAAGTATAAGATTCTTCACGCTAAGGCTCTTTCTTCTATAACTGTTTTGTTTTCATTTTTAAAAAAGTCTTAACGAGTTTAACTCAGGTTGGTTAGTAAATAAAACTGAATAAAACTGCTCTTTGTGCACGACACAGAAAGTAGAGAAAGAGGGCTGAATGCTCCCTGTTTGCAACCTCAATAGTAAATAAGGCAACCGTGACTGATACAGATTCTAATGACCCAACAAAGCAGTCAGCCTGTTTCCTACGCAATCTTTAGAAACAGAGCTTGTTCAACAATTTTTGAGATGTTTAAAAATGTTTAAAACGATATGTTTAGAATAAAGCTACGGGGAAAGGATCACATGTTCTGACTTACCGCACACTGCCTGGTACATTTTGTCTTATTTTAGTGATAGGAGGGGAGTTATTTGACCAAAGTCCTGTTTCTCCACAACAGTGTAAATGGGAGTAATTTTTCAAGTTATTTTTAAGCCTCACTGACAGCTTTAGACTATATAATTCCTAAATATAAACAACAGTAAATAAAAATAGAAAAGAATTCATATATTAATAGAAGTATAACCACAGCTAGTTTTTAAGCCAAGGTCTTCAAATACAAAAACTTAAAATACCCACCTGCCATCAATGACCAAAGTGTTTCCCGTACCAGAGACACCTATTACACCAACAGCAAACAGAACGGCTAAATGAAAAGTAAAGCAGAACTATAAAGGGTACAGGTCGCTTCTCAGAAAGTCTGACCTACGCACACTTTCACAGATTTGGGAAAGCTAAATTTCTTTCTCTTTTGAGTGTGCCAAATCTTGCTCCAACTGTTCGAGACCATAAATTTCCCTATCTCAGATGGTTTTGGATGTGACAACACAAGAGGTATGTTACACTGAAAGAGGAACATTTCAGTTGGTGTAGTCTAGCTCTCCAACTAACTACGGTTCTGCTGCATCGTAACATCATCTTTTCAAATCTGATTTGTGTCACTGACTATTAATTTAAAACCCATCAGCTAGACAAAATAAAGACTTTATCTTGCTTTCTTTTATTATCTAAATTGCTACCCAGCCTTTGTGTAGAGAGCACAAAAAACGTTTTCTTACACTGCAGTACCAACATTGCAATATATGTATTTTCTGCTAGAATCAGGATTTCCCATTAGCATAAGGCTTTTCAGCCATACTGAAAAAATTTCCAGCATTTCCTTTGAAAGCACAATGTTGCTAATTCTATCAAAACACTTCTTCTGCATTTGTTTTTTCCATATGATTTGCTCTGGCAGCACAAATGAGGTAGTGATCAGCCTACTGCCATGTGCAACCTCTAATTTACTACTACAGACACTCAAAACTACAGCTTTCCCTTTTTCTTTTTAATTTTAGTACATTAACACAGCAAGGCATTTAACGCATAGGATTTAAGATATGCTATTAGACACTGAATGCTGTCCTAGATGACTCAGGAGCCAACTTTCTACTATTCCAAAAACATAACCGAAAGGTAATAACCTAGACAACAACAACAACAACGAGCAATTCTGACTCTTTTCACACAAATGCAGCAATTCATTTATTTTAAAGACTTCAGACCTGCCATATCAATTTTGTATAGAAAATGAAAATGGAAATTTTTTTGGTTTCTTATTTTCTTGTTCATTATTAACTGCAGTAAATACTTCAACAGAAAGAGAAAACTCCCTCTAAACTCATTATCTACAACATAAGTACCAAGATAGGCGACAGGAAGCTCATGCAGTGATCTAACTCGAGCCACAGTATTTGCAGAAATCCCAGGGGCGCTGGGCACAGTAATAAATTTGAAATATTTCCCAGATGAAGAATGAACTTACAACCTTCTCAGCATTGAACTTCCACTATGGCTCTTCCAGGCCACAGGTTTTAGACTGAACAGAAGCGAGCTGACTGCATTTTTAAATAAATTTACTACTTGTTTCCCCAGCTTTTCTTTCATCACTTTCCACTCTTATCTAACGGAAATACTACAAATTTTTTCATTGCTGATGAGAGCAAAACAAATTTTTCCAGTGTTCTCAATTCATTACATGTGTTGTAAATAAATCTGGTACCCAGCACCATTCCTCCTGCTGACAGCAAGGGGAAGAACATTGTCAACACAGCTAAAATAAATTTGACTTTGTACCAAAGATTTTCAGACACCAAATTATTGCCTCCCTTCATGGGAAGTAACCTACCCTGGCAAAGGTAACTTCAAGGTGCTCAGCCTGAGTCTGTGATGACGTACGCTTTTCACACCCAAGATTAACTCAAGGAAAAGTGAATAGGTACAAAGCTGTACACGTATTTTATCCATTTGATATTTGTCCTTAAAGACTATCTCAAATGTGGCTGGGATTCAGAAATGTTAAGCTTTAGGGGCTGAGATTCTCTCACCCACAGATCTTTCTCCAGGAGACTTCACGTTCTCTTTCGTATTCAAACCACTTCTCAAATATGAAAGTCAAAAAATTGGGCTGTGACACATGGGTACATGTGTCTAATTTGCACACATGTAAGTAGAAACTTTTATTTTCTGTAACTCTTTGAGGCAGAGCAGCCTTGTGAGTTTGTTTTAAGCTGTCTCCTCACTTTGTGGCACCATGCATCTTCCCCTTTTCAAGGCAAAGGTCTGAAAATTGGACTTGCAACAGATCTATCGCTGAGCTGTTCAGGCAGTTGCTCCCTCACCCATTTTGATCAAAATGATCTAAGATAGCTCAAATCAGCCAGAAAAAGTCTGGTTTAAGTTAACCAGAGTGCCTTAAAGTTCACAAAAAGCAGCAGAGCCAACAGATGACAGAGGGGCTGCGGGAAGGAGAGAAGCAGAGACAGTGCCCACCTTTCCAGTGGGCACAGCCACACTAAGAGGAGGGTAGGAACAGTTAGTGTCACTCAACAGGACACACAGAATTAATACCAGGTGGTTGGCAGAAGCTACACCAAAAACCACTGTCTCCCAAGACGTACTTTAGATTTTAAGTATTTTGAATTCCCTGTGCATTTTGAAAAAAAACAAACAACAACAATACAACCCCCCCCACACACACACACAACTCCCTTCGTACCATATCAAGGAATAACTAGGTTTAACAAATGGTTGAAATTCAAAGACGTTTCACAAGTAAAGGTACAAAGAATACTACTAATGACAAAAACAGATATTCATTTCTGATTCTTTCTTCTATCCTCCTCAAAAACACAGGCTACTTAAAACACTTTCTTCTCTCCAAACCCACCTAGAATTTAAATGATTTCGCAACTAAATACACTTTCAATACCACTATTTACTTTCACCAGTAGTGAAATACTATTTTTTTTGTGTATTCTCAGGACCTGTGCTCCATATCTTTTGCATATTAGAACAGTTTTCACCAAAATATTCCATTAACTTTCCATCATCCTGCAAATAAAATGAAATTCTCATAACTCTACCTGCCAGATACACATTATAGATAAAAAGATTGAGGAAACAAATTTGTGTAATACTCTTCTGGACCCTTAAGAAGCTTTCTAGTCAAGTACTCCTTTCTAGTTGAAGTTATTTTTCCAGTTTCAGCTCTTCTGTGATGTATGTAGGG